>NW_020837946.1:38415843-38416107 GCF_003676395.1 Aethalodelphis obliquidens | reverse complement strand
TGTAAATAAACTATACTCCAATAAAAATCTTTTTAATAAATAAAATAAAATGTCTTTTAGCAAGCTAATGACAGCTTACTTGCACTGTAATGTTACCATATAGAAAGAGCAATGACTTTTTTAAAGGGGAGGGGTCTGATTTGATACCAAACCAGGGCCAGATGTGAGAGGAAAAACAAAGAACTTTTATTTTCTACTGAAGCTCACTGAATGACTCTGTGTGTGTGTGTGTGTGTGTGTGTGTGTGTGTGTGTGTGTGTGTGT
>NW_020837946.1:38369123-38415833 GCF_003676395.1 Aethalodelphis obliquidens | reverse complement strand
TGTGTGTGTGTGTGTGTGTGTGTGTGTGTGTGTGTGTGTGTGTGTGTATAAATGTGAGACCAGCAGAGAAAACTCGGTAAGAAAAAAAAGAGAAAACTGGACAAAATGTATGAAGTAAAACAGTTTACAAAAATAAAACCTAAATAGCCAATAAACATATTGTGAAAACATAAATATTATTTTACATCCATCAAACTGGCAAATTAAACAGTCTAATGATACTAAGTGTTAATAGGGTGAGGAACAAGGGGAATTCCCATATACTCTGGTGGGGAGTATCATAAATATGAAGAGGTGCATATCCTGCAACATGGCAATTCCACTCCTAGGTACATCCTAGGAAAATCCTAATAGATTTTCATTTAAAAAATCCCTACCAGGATTATTTGTAATAGGAAAAAAAAAAAGGAAACAAACCTAATGTCATTTATAGAAGAATAAACTGTGGCATTTTCAAACTTTAAAATATTACACAGCCATGGGAATGAATGAACTGGTTACCCACAATCAATATGTATGGGGGGAGTTGTAGAGAAATACATGTTACATATTGTAAGTATGTACTGCATAAAATTTAAAACATGCAAAACAATAACTCATTGTTTGGAACCCAAATATAGGTCTACAGTTGCATGGGAATAAGAAACAATAAATTCAAAAGAGTGGATCCCTCTGCAGGAAGAAGGTAATGTTTTATTTTTCAAGGTACTTGATAAAAATATGGGCCTTGGTCATATTATATGTTATACTGTTTGTATGTCTTACATATCCTGTAATAAAATTTTAAGATCTTGTCTTCATAAACTGGTAACCATATTCCCTTAAAAGAGAACTGATAGCAATCGACTGTAACCAGAAGTTGTATTCAAGTTACACTCATTCTGAAGTTTACTAAAAATCACATCCTTCAAAAATATCATACTGAGATTAGTACTATGGCTCAAAAGGAGCCATGTGGGTGCACTGAATAATCTTCTGCTTTCTAAATCAGTGGTCTCCAAAGTGGGGTACATTGAGCTCAAGAAGAAAATATTAGAACTTATATTTTTTTAAAAAAATCCTTCTGAATTCTAGCTTTCGTCTGTTATATAATATACAAAATAGAAACAAGCATACATTAATTTATATAATATGTGCTTGCACAGTGGTAAGTGTATGCCATTTATAAAACTTTTACTGATCAGGGTGCAAAATCAAAACTGTTCAGAAATCACTGTTTCAGATGAACATTGACTTTATTTGGTTGTTTTTTTTTAATTAATTTTTATTGGAGTATAGTTGCTTTACAATGTTGTATTAGTTTCTACTGTACAGCAAAGTGAATCACCTATACGTACACATATATCCCCTCTTTTTTGGATTTCCTTCCCATTTAGGTCACCACAGAGCACTGAGTAGAGTTCCCTGTGCTATGCAGTAGTTTCTCATTAGTTATCTATTTTATACATAGTATCAATAGTGTATCTATGTCAATCCCCATCTCCCAATTCACCCCACACCCCCCTTTCCCCCCTTGGTGTCCATACATTTGTCCTCTACATCTGTGTCTCTATTTCTGCTTTGCAAATAAGATCATCTATAACACTTTTCTAGATACCACAAATATGCGTTAATATACGATATTTGTTTTTCTCTTTCTGACTTACTTCACTCTGTATCACAGTCTCTAGTTCCATCCACATCCCTACAAATGACCCAATTTTGTTCCTTTTTATGGCTGAGTAATATTCCATTGTATATATATACCACATCTTCTTTATCCATTCCTCTGTTGATGAACATTTAGGTTGCTTCCATATCCTGGCTTTTGTAAATAGTGCTTCAGTGAACATTGGGGTGCATGTGTCTTTTTGACCATTGACTTTAAAAACGACCCACCCAAGTAATCTATACCCAAACCCTGAAGTTTAAACATAGAAATTTTGGAAGAGGACTAGATTTTTAACAAAGAATTTATTCGTGAAAAATATCTTGAACCAGATGATTAAAACTGCAGCCTGAGAACTGACCATGTCTGCCAACTTTCTACAGATCAAATTTTATATCAGGCTTCAAGATAAAGGTTGATATCAATGCCAACCAGTGCAGCATCGGGTCTGGATATATTAGTGTTGAATATTGTGTTTAAAAAAAAAAAAGAAGGGAAAAGAAAAAGAAAGAACAGAAATCATTTGGAAAACCCACACAGGAATAGGACACAATCTAGGAAACTGAGTGCCCCTTGTTAACACAAGAGCTAAATTAACATTCTCCAACTGCTTCCAGCTATTGATATTCATTTTGGAACAGGCAGGACACATTTAGAAAATGGCACATCACCAGAAAGTGTGGGTGAGGGTGTGCAATTTTGCCTACTACAATGCAGCCAGCATCTTTCCAGAACCAACTTCAGGAGCCAGAGAAGAAAATTTGTTGCATAAACCCTTTATATTGGAGTGTATTCATTAATTTATTTATTTTTGCTGTGTTAGGTCTTCGTTTCTGTGCGAGGGCTTTCTCTAGCTGTGGCAAGCGGGGGCCACTCTTCATCGCGGTGCGCGGGCCTCTCACTGTCGCAGCCTCCCTTGTTGAGGAGCACAGGCTTCAGACGCGCAGGTTCAGTAGCTGTAGCACACGGGCTTTGTTGCTCCGCGGCATGTGGGATCCTCCCAGACCAGGAGTGTAATCCTCCTACAAAATAAACTATAAAATTGAGTAGTATCAGGACTTCCCTGGTGGCGCAGTGGTTAAGAATCCGCCTGCCAATTCAGGGGACATGGGTTCGAGCCCTGGTCTGTGAGGATCCCACGTGCCGCAGAGCAGCTAAGCCCCTTCACAGCTACTGAAGCCTGCACACCTAGAGCCAGTGCTCCACAACAAGAGAAGCCACTGCAACAAGAAGCCTGTGCACCACAGTGAAGAGTAGCCCCCGATCACCACAGCTAGAGAAAGCCCACGCACAGCAACGAAGACCCAATGCAGCCAAAAATAAAATAAATTAATAAAAAAAATAATTGAGTATCATCTTACTATAAATAGCCATTCAAAGAAGATGCATTTTAAAATAAACTTCTTGGCCTTTAAGCTAGTGATCTTGGTTATTGCCAACTGAATTCATAATTAAAGGGATATAGTTTCACTTAATGTATAATAATCTACATATACCTCTTAATGAAAATGAGATGACTATTTATTTATATGTATCATTTATCAATTTAACAATGAGCAGACAAAGGTAAGAACGGGCACATCAGCCAGCTACCATAAAGGCTTGCCTTTGGGCAAAAGGAGAAATAGAGGTGGGTGGATACTAAAAATATCATTAAGCCATAAACTGAGGGAAATTAATATATTTACTAGGATTAGTGTGCATTTTACTCTAATAATACTGTTCTCATACCAAGCCAAAGAAAGCCTTCTCAAAATATCCTTCAAAAACATTTATTTGGATACTAACTTGGAAAATCTCACTAAGGGTGCAAGGCCTTTAGTAGTGCCAACCTACGCAGACATCTATTTTGTGACTTGTAAAGGAGCTACACATCTCTTTAAAAGGTACAAAGCTTATATAAGAAGCTAGCTATCTTGTCATATCTGAGAATGGAAAGATTTATCAAACAATTCCCACCCTGTCTCCACTCCTAGCTACTTGTTTAGAATTGATTCCTACAAGGTACATTACAGGATGAAATAGGTCATTCCAGGATAGGTAAGTCTTTGATGAAAGCATTTGCTAGGATTTCTCATTTCTTCCCTCAAGTCCATGAGACAAAGCAAAGCATTCACTCTAATATCCAGGCTTTCAAAGCAGAGGCCCTTTTATTAGAGTATGTTCAATATAGAAAACATGGTCTGTACCATGCTCCCACCCCCTAGCCTCAACCCCCTAGGCCTAGGGAGAGCAGACTTAGCATTGATGGATCTCCATGGCTTAACAAAGTTCTCTGATGCACAACAGTCCACTGTGGGTCCATGGTCCCGTGGCTCTGCCTCCCAGAGAGCCTCAAAGACCAAAGACTCTTCTCAATGGTTTTCTCTGAGAGGCTCAGAAGACCCCAGGCAACACAGCCTCTATCCACCTAATTTGGTACCCCTGATGCAGTTAAACAGTTCCTCCTTCATACCAGTGGCAAAAATGAGGGGCTGTCCAGGTTGGAGAGTGCTTAAATCTATTTACCTTTTGTGCTGGAACTCTCTCAGCAGTAAATAATGGGAGGGTAAGGGAGGAGAAGAGAAGGAAGAGGAAAGGAGAGGGGAGATGAGAGGGCAGGAGGAAAAAAGGAGGCTCACATAACTGAAAACTCTAGGGGCGGATGGTTCCTATGGCATATCTTCAGACATGGCTGGATCCAGGAGACAGCATCACAGCTGTCTCCACCTCTCACGTCTGCTTTTCAATGATCCTCATTTTCTAGTAGGGTCTTACCTTAATGTCTGCTGGCTCCAGGCTTACATCTTCCAAGCCTTACTCTTTCTAAAGAGTGCCGACTAAATTTCCAGAATGAACACTTATCAGTTCTAATTGGCCTCAGGTGGGTTATCTGCCCATCTCTGAGCCAGTCACTGTGGGCTGAGAGGTGCAAGGACTTCCGTGATTGGCCCAGCCTGGGTCATACGCCCACCCCGGCATCCTGGAGGAAGGGCAGTTTCAGAAAGCAAACCCAGGTGCTGCTACAGAAGAAGAGCATTCAGGTAAACCCACGGCTGATCTCAGAACCCTCGTCATTCTGCCCTTGGCTTCATACCCTGTCTCACATGTTCCCAACCTAGAAACCTTTGTCCTTCACCATGTCTGTCTAGCATAGGGCCGCTCAACACGTTTTCCTGACACAGGAAAACCCGTGTGGTATAGTGACTCTACAGCCAAGCAACCTGGCTTCCAATTCTGGCTCTATCACTTTAGCAAGTTGCACAATCTCTCTGTGCCTCAGTTTCCTCATCAGAAAAAAAAAAGGCAGGAGACAATAGCACATCTATCATTTATTTGTTGGGAAAAATAAGTAAGATGATACGGGCAAAACAGCTCCTGGCATAAAGTTACCTCTCAAAAAACGTTAGGTGTTAATATTCAATGATTGGTTAACATTTCACTAACATTGCCTCATTTCTGCTTATATTTGAGACATCTTATAAATGCAGTTTATAAAAAGATATCACTTAAGGACACATATAAGATAAGCAGGGGGCATATCTGAAGAGTGCTTTCTAAGATCATATTTCCTAAATTTTCTTCTCACCATCAATGTATAAATGGGTGTGTTTCACTGCATCCTTATACCAAACTGGGTATTATTTTCTAATCCTTCTTGCAGAACCTTTATGAAAAAACTCAGTTAACAACTATCAAGTAGATGTGTTTTTAATCCACAAGACACAATAAACACCTAAAAATCTAAAAATACAATAATCAGTTTACATTTTATCCGAAGCTCTCACTGGTTTCATATTATCTAATTTGGTTACTGATAAACTCAGAAAAGAAGGAAGCATGCTTAAAATCTGAGTGCTTTAGGAAAGTGGAATTCTGAACTGAAAAAGACTGAGTTTTTCCCCCTGAAGGAAATATAAAAAAATCTCGTTAGAAATAATATCATGTCCTCAGCTCATTAAAAGCAAAAGCTAAATGGATATATGAAAAGGAGAAAATAGACCATTTTTAATGTGTGGAAGAAAGTCGTAATGAATATTTTTCCAGCAGTTCTCTAATAGCATTTTAGTCTATTTAACTCATCAAATTGCTACCACTGAAAAACATCAAACTGAATCTAAATTTCCTTATTCAAGTTAGACACTGTATAGGAAATCGTGTATGCCTTTTAAAACAAAGAAAACCCTTCTCTGCTTTCTCAGCTTTCAAGTGTTTCAGGAGGAAAATTCTAAATGGGAGGAAGAATGTATTTATCCTCAAAAATCCCCTCAAATGTCCCAGGGGATTTCATTTTCAACAGTGCCATAACTGAAAACAAAGCCTATGTGTGTTATTAATTGATTTTCCTTTAATTCTTTTCAAATGCTTGTTGCCAAAAAAATCTGAATGAATGTTTCATACTCCTTTAAAGTGAAATCTGAATAAAAGTGACAGGAAGATGCTAAGCTCCCACGGCAAGCCTGGTAGTTTGGAAGGGAGGGAGGGCTGGGACCACCCCTGTCTTGCAGGAGCTGAGCACTTCACAGAGCACGCAAGTTCCACTCATAGAGAAAGTCTCCAGTGATTCAGACACTGGTCTGTGAGAAACATAAAGAAATTTAAAGAGAGACATCAGTTTCCTTGGTGACAGAAGTGTTTCCAGACAAAGGGGAGACAGAACCTAGGCTCTGAAGAGTAGTTAGATTTAGACAGGCTGAATGGGGAGGATAAAACATCCCACTACAATCCCTGTGCAACTCACAATGGCTCCTGTGAAAATGGACACATTTCCAAAGACACGTCTCCTGGTTGGTGGTATGTAATGTCATCATGTTTCCGACCATTCAGTAATGTACAAAGATCGTATATGGCCCAGTAGCTTTGCAGTCACTGTGGTATGACTGTAAAGTTCTTTAAAGTAAGACTGAACGTTCTATTGCTTATACCCAATAACCAGAATGGGTAAAAAAGGCATGTCGAGGGGTAGTAATTATTGTTGTTGGTATTATCACTATTCATTTTAACTTTACTCTCAACAGTTGCTTTTTACCTAATCCCCATAAACATCTTCATAAAGAATTGTATCAGAAAAAAATTATGCCAGAAGTACCAGAGGAGATCCCAAGTCATACCAAAAGAAGCAACCCAGCCCTGCGATGAGAACAGGGCAGTCTAAGATACTAGAAAGCTGCCTTCACTGCCACATTCTCAATTCTTGGGAAATTCTGTACTGATTTGTATCGCCAAATAGAAACTTATTTACAACATCCTGTAAGAACAGGCAGCAGCCAAAGCTAGGGCAAAGACGACCTCTCAACTGTAGTATATAGAAGAGGGGCCATCTTATAACAAACTTGATGGTTACTGGATTTCATTCCAAGAGAAAGGTGGGGTCAGGCAACACCCCACCTTAGAGCACCTGTTGGAACCCCATTTGGTAAGAGGCAACACAATGTCTGGGCCAAAAAGAAGGGTACATAATTCAGCCTCCAATAATTGAGAATTGGCCACAATATAGTACAGCATAAACGCATTCCACTAGAATATTATTACTCAAGTGTAAAGCCACCCTCTCCTTTTCTTATGTAATGAATAAAGAAGCAACAGTGCAGATAATTGACCACTGTGAGCACATATAAATCGGTGGTAGAATAAGGAAGTGAACCCAGGGCCTTTCATATCGCTTCCAGCTCCATCTCAGCCATATGTCTTCCTCGTCTCTCTCAAAAGGAAATTGGGAGTAAAATCCCCAAAGTACCCAAAGTCCTTGGCATACTATTCACCACTCCATTACAGACAGAAAAACATAAGGAGAAAGAATTCATGCTTGCCAACAGGATTGCATGCTCTTTGACTGCAACTGCCAGTAAGTTCTCAATCTTCTGAACAGGAAATGCAACTGACTTCTGGGTGGAACAGCTCTTCCTTGTGCAGGATGTCTCGAGTGTCAGTAGCACAATCAAAATCAAAACTGCCCCAACACACTTCCCAGACTACCTCTGATTAAGAGTCACTTGGTTGGGCTTCCCTGGTGGCGCAGTGGTTGAGAGTCCACCTGCCGATGCAGGGGACATGGGTTCGTGGCCCGGTCCGGGAAGATCCCACATGCCGCGGAGAGGCTGGGCCCGTGAGCCATGGCCGCTGAGCCTGCGTGTCCGGAGCCTTCGCGTCCGGAGCCTGTGCTCCGCAACGGGAGAGGCCACAACAGTGAGAGGCCCGCGTACCGCAAAAAAAAAAAAAAAAAAAAAAAGTCACTTGGTCACTGAGCCATAGCTACTCATACTGTTCCATTGCCTGAGCCTCCATCCAACGCTTAACCAAGTACATTACACTGTATTAACGCAGCACTCAATATTTCCAAGAGCAAACTCAGGATCTCTTCCTCCACCAGCTCCCTCTCCAAATGACCTTATTTCTATAAACAGGAACTGCCTCCAGAGCTCTGAGTTACCTCTGACTCTTCCTCCCAGTCCATATTTTCTTCTCGATCTTGCCCTGCCTTTCCATCCCCGCTATCACCCTCTTTCCTGAAGGACTAATATATTCATTCAACTCATCTCCCTGCTCCTGTGCTACCTGATCTCCTAGTCTGTCTTAATCCCAGCTCTATTTGTACATCACTCATGCTTAGAAATATTTCAAGGACTCCCTACTGTCTACTAAACTAAATACCTTGACCCAGCATTGAGACCTTTCATAACACGACCCCAAAGGTTCTTCCTGACATACCAACCATTACTCCCCCCAAAATACCTATTCTCCAATCTGTGTATTCCTTCCCAACTCATTTCCCACCTCAGCTATATGCTTTCCCTGTTTCTCCCAATGAAAGAGATGGCTCTGCCTGAAATGTCTTTCCACATTTCTAGCCAAATCAGTTTGGAGGTCCTGCTCACAAAGCTTTTCCAACTACCCCAACATAAGATTTCCTTCTCCTTCCATCCTCCCTCCCCCACACAATACTTTGTATTTTACTATCCTAACGTACTTGTTCTTGTACTCAACCACTGTAGTGAGAAAAAAAAAATGTTGTATTTGGATTATTGCACAGGTGACAAAAGCCTGATCTCTGTTGAGGGACCCACTGTCTCAATCCATCAGAACTGGATGAGGCCTCCTCCAAGGTCCCAAGGGTGGAGCAGAGGATTCCAGGCTCGGGCCGTCAGCACATCCCATCTGCCAGCCACAGTGAGGGGTTCCGGGACGTGCACATTATACAAGCCTAGGCAACAGTGCTCAGTCAAAATCCAGCTCCAGGCTTTTCTTTGGGAAAGGGGAAAAGAACTGAAGAGGGAGGATGGAAAGCTGGATGGGGCAGAACTGAAAGGTGAGAGACATTATCTGACACGTGTACCACACCACGCAATACCTAGTCCTATCCCTGAAGTTTTCAGTTCCATAGGTAAAAAATATCCTTTTCTTGAGGTCCCTCACAACCATAAATTCTACCTAAATTATCCTTTCTACTGTCTGTTGGCTATGTAAGCAAAATGTCTGACCCTTAATCACGTTTCCCCTCCATGCTTAGCTCATCCAGGTCCCTGTACATTATACAGTTGTACAACGACAAATGTGCATGGTACTAATTCAATACTTTTACTCAAGAAGTGTTTTCTATATGGATTTGAGAGTAAATACTTTAATTAGAAGGAAATAAAGGATTTAATTTTAGCTCTTTGAAGTCTCTCCAGTCATCACCTTATCACCTGTAGTCAGTAGACGCTGAAAGGCTTTCATTAACAAGTTTCAGGAAGGTTTTGCATTCATAATCAAACTCTTCTGTAGAAACCCATCCCTGCTTTCAGGATTACTTAAGCACTAGTGGCATATGGTAAAGCAGGTGTTTGGCAGCAAATGTTTTTTAAAAGATCTTTTCAAGACCACAAACTGGTTTCCCACTCTAAAATTACGTAGAATACTACAATTTTAGCTTGGCTTCCCTGACCCTTTCAATAATATATTAATTTCATCCCACTGAGAAGCCACAAGCTTATTAGGTGCTGCCAAAAGAGGTGCAGTTGTGCTGGTTCTCTTCAAGGCCTAAGTAAGCTTCACAGTTGTTTTTATTTGTGCCCAAACATAAATGCTTTGGAAAAATAAACACATGTGTGCCCAGCCACACTGGGATGTTGCGGACTCACCTGCAGTGGAAATCAGGAGACCATCTCCTAACAGACATCCCAGGGTCTTGCTCCTTTTCAGGATTAACTAACTGACCCTCAGTTTCAAGTTTCAGCCCTCAGGCTTGCAAACTCAAAAACCTACATGTGGCACTCCACGGACTTGGATGCATCTTCAAAGGTGGACTTTCATAAAACAAGCTTATGGACCAATATAGAAAATCGCAATGCCAATTAGTTTGGTTTACAATAAAAGGTAACTATCTTTATTAGGTATTAGAAAACTACTGAGTATTAGGTATTAAAAAATTTAAAGTTCACCTGATCACTCTACTCTCTCCCATAGCTAAGCTCATGGGAGACAAATCATAATCATAAGATTGCTTTGGTGAGTACTGAAATCAAAGAAAACGGGACTTAGATGTCCTTACAAAATGTACCTCAGACAAGACAGCTAAGGAAACATCATTCCTATAAGAATCCAAGTCAATTGGCCACACTCCCTCCCCATGGAGAGAGCTAGCTGCACCATGACCAAGCTCCCCCTCATTCCATATGCCTTCTAACTACCTTTCCTTCAGGGCCAGCTCCATAATTTGCAGGGCTCAATCCAAAATAAAAATGTGGAGCTCCTTGTTCAAAAAGTGGGATAAAAGTGCCATTAAGATTCTAAAATATAGGGGCTTCCCTGGTGGCGCAGTGGTTGAGAGTCCGCCTGCCGATGCAGGGGACACGGGTTCGTACCCCGGTCCAGGAGGATCCCACGTGCCGCGGAGCGGCTGGGCCCGTGAGCCATGGCCGCTGAGCCTGCGCGTCTGGAGCCTGTGCTCCGCAACGGGAGAGGCCACAACAGTGAGAGGCCCGCGTGCCACAAAATTCTAAAATATAAAATTTTTTCTTTCTTCCAGCCTTTCTCTTTCTTCTCTCTCTCTCCCCCCACTCCCCTCAACCTGTCGAGGTGTTTTTCTTAATTTGGCACTTAATATCCACTCCCTGGAGAACAGAGATACTCACTGGACCAGTACAGACCCTCACAGGCACCCAAGGGCCCTGTCCCATAACTTGGCATACGTGTGCAACCCACCAGCTAGCAGGTTCCCTCTGCCACCAGCTCCCTCCCTGGCTGGACTGACAGGGTCTGGGGCAGGGACAGTGAAGTCAAGCAGGCATCTCCCCTTGCAATGTGGCATGCGCCGAACCCACAGTGGACAGGGCATCCCAAAGATCTGCAACCCCCAAGTCGGGGCACACTCAGTACCTGAATTAGGAGTGGGCGAGGGGCTCACTCCACTGAGTGACCTGCTGAAAGCACTGCGGTGCTGTCAGCCCAGGGTGGGAATGACCACCACCGTGCCTCGTACCAAGACACCACAGGGTGTGCTTATTGGACCCTGACGCTCCCTGCACCCAGACTCCCAGGCCGGATAGTGGTTGTTTGATAGTCGAGACGGGAGCAGCCCAGGCCGGACAAGGGTACAGGAGGTGAGGGAGCAGCCTGCCAAGTACCTGTCCCAGGGAGGCTGGGCTCCATGCTCCTGGACATGCTCCACTGTCCCACTGGACTCACCTTCATAAACTACAAATTCAAAGGTAAAATTATCAAGAATTTCAAGAGAGCAACTACAAAGCACCTTACCTCAAGGATGGAGCCCTTCTCGTGGGACCCCCCCCCCTTGTGTGACTGAACTAGCCGTACACCCATAAAGCCAGCCTGCTTCTCTTGCTTTTTGTTTTCTTCTAAATGTCACTGGGTATGCCACAGCTCCAACAAGCAACAGTCCCGTTTTGCCTATAGCTATAACTTAATAACTTACCTCAAGAAAATAAAGGTTCCTCTTTAATTAACCAATTATTTTTAGACTGGGATTCTAAAGGCTAAGCAACTTCCACAATGTGTATTGATTTCATAATCAAACTAAAAGAAGCATTCCTGTTTTCCTCATTCCCAAGCCCTACTACCCAAACACTGACAACATCGACAGTTGACCAAGCATAGCAATAACCACAGACTGAAACCTGCTTCAAGGATGCATTTATCTCCATTCATTTATTTATTCAATAGATTTAACAAGTCTTATGTGCCTACATGCCAGGCATTATGCTCTATGTTACAAAATTCAAGAATTACACAGTCCCCTGAAGAGTGTGCATTGAAACGGGGAAGATAGACACAGAAATGGAAAATTCAGTTTGGTAAGTGCTATGGAACCATTTGCCATAGAAGCACAAAAGAAAAGCATTCAACCCAGCCTAGTGGGGGGGGGTAAAGGTTTTCCAGACCTTTTCCATCAAGTAGTGGGAACATTTTCCCCAAGAAAACTGATAGCACCTTGGAGTTACATGTTCCTTTTCCTACAGACTTTCAGAATCTATCATATGAGAACACACCACCTCCTCTGAAAGTACCAAGTAGCCTTGCCAAAAAAAAAAAAAATCAACCTAGATCTATTCAAGCCTCCAGAACCAACTACCAATTTACAAGAAATACGGGGGACAGAGGGCCATATTAAACTAACCATGAGGAATGCAGTCAGCAAAATCCAGACTGTGAGAAACTCTAATAGGACAAATATCTTGATTCCTTCCAAAATTAAACTACAAGAAAAAAATAGGTGGAAGAGGGCTACCCTGGTGGTGCAGTAGTTAAGAATCCACTTGCCAACACAGGGGACACGGGTTCGAGCCCTGGTCTGGGAAGATCCTGCATGCCGCAGAGCAACTAAGCCCATGCGCCACAACTACTGAGCCTGTGCTCTGAGCCACAACTACTGAGCCCATGCGCCACAACTACTGAGGCCGTGCGCCACAACTACTGAAGCCCACGCGCCTAGAGGCTGTGGTCCGCAACAAGAGAAGCCACTGCAGTGAGAAGCCCGTGCACCACAACGAAAAGTGGCCCCTGCTCGCCCCAACTAGAGAAACACCGCGCACAGCAGCAAAGACCCAATGCAGCTATAAATAAATAAATAAATTTATTAAAAAAAAATAGGTGGAAGAGCACTCATTAGATTAAAAGGGACTTAAAGGACATATCCACCAACTGCAATACGTGGGCCTTGTGTGGAAGTTTTTGAATCCTTATGGGGGAAAGATATTATAACATTTATGAGACCAAGATATTTATGAAATTAAGGATCTGTTCATTTTCTAGATGTGATCATAGCATTGTAGTTACAGTTAAAGAGGCAGAAAAGCATAATGGTTAAGGGTCCAAGCTTTGGGATCATACTTCCTGGTTTCAGACATCTCTTCTGAGACTGGGCAACAAAACTTTGAGTAAGATCCAATGGCTGCATGTTCTCATCTCTAACACAGGAAATAATAATGGCAGTTGTTTCATTAAGTTGTTGGAGGATTATGAGATGTAACAATACCATGAAAAAGCATTTGATACAGTGCCTGGTTCACAGTAACCATCTATTCCATTTTTATTACTACTGAGGTGATGAGGAACCTTTTTAACACCTTGCTATTGACCGCACTCAGCTCAGTTACTCTGGACTAGATTACTCCTTTTGCCCAACCAGATGCCTGCAGGACATCACCTAATGGGAGCTCACCATTCCCATCCACCATCCTCCCTATTCTGTTCCTCTGCTCCCAGCTGCCAAATTCACAGATCCCGATTCCTTTCCTTTACCGCCCCATGAAAAGTATAGTCTCAAGAATCAAGGATTCTCCTAAAAAGGGTGCTGGTTCATCTCCTCAGCTAAATCTCTTTGAGTAAACCTTTTCCAATTCATACGTTCGTGCCCTAATTTGCCCCAGCAGGACCCAGGCCCTGCCCTTCCAATCCTGGCCATAGCAAACCCATGCTTCTTCTTCCACTCCAGGCTTGTGTTGTATGTCCTGGGATCCAACAAACAATTTCACTGTTTGCTGCCTCTCACTGCCTTCAGGCTACAGAACCACATTTCGAGTCTGAAATTTTTCACCGTCTGCTGCCATCTTGACCTTTTCTCCACTTCAGGGTAGAGAAGGGCAAGGCTCCTTGTAAATCCTTAAGATCAGTGCTGCCTTCCTGATTTCACCAAGGCTACTTACTTGGTGCTTTGCACAAAAATCCCTCCTGGTTTTTTTTATAATACTTAGAAGCAAGGAGTAAAGCTGGTTTACATGTCAGGATCTGGAGAAAACAGTATACAAAGACTGACTTCAGGAAACTAGTGTAGAGAAAGTGATAGCATTCGAAAACCTTCTGCCATCCCAAAAGGAAAAAAAAATTCTAATTATTCCTCCCTTCTTAAGAATAGACCTGGGCTGTCTGTCATAGTTCTGCTACTAATTAGATGTACAGGATTCCAGGTAGATGATTTAACCTCTCTAGGCCCCCAGCTTCTTCATCTGTAACATGAGGATGCTGGATTATAGGATCTCTGAAAACTCCTCCAGCTCTAAAGGTATGATTTTAAACATTAGAAATAAAACTCCCAGATGCAGATGTCCATCCTGTGTCTAAAGCAGGTGAACCCACAGTCACTGACACTATTTTCACAATAACCATTAACCAGCAATGCCTCATGACTACTAAACTGAATACTAAAATGACGGCTAATGCCATTATAAATTTAATAATAGTATAACATGTATCAGTTGCCTTAAGTTGCATGTGCAAGAGTTATACGGTACTAGTCTAACATCTTGTGAAATAAGTCATAATGTTAATCTTAATAACTTATTGGCACAGAGTCCAGCATATTTTCAAATGCTACATGGTAAACAGTCCAATATCTGCTGAGTTCATTCATTTAATTAGGAATTCTGCCCTAGACGATGCTTTGTTCAGGCTTTCGAGACTGCATCACGCTAAAGTGAGATTGCCCTGGCTGAGCTAGAATAATCCTTCAGTTCCTTTTCCTTGCTCCCCTCTTTGTTCTCTGGAATTTAGGTATAAACTTGAGTTATCAACCACTTTTGTTCAAGGCTGACCCACCTTAAACGACCATCTTGGAATGCAGCCAAGGCTATAAAAATACATCTAGAGACAGAAGTGTTTCCAGGAAACTGAAAAAGACTGACATAAACGTTTGTAAATAAAATCACAGACTCACAGCTTGCACAAAAGTAGGACTTCAGCTCAGCATCCGGCAAGCTGGAACCTGTTTGGGCCTACATTTTTACCTGTCCTGGAAACTCCATTACAATCAATCTAATGGCCATGGTACATAAAGACAAGTGTTTGTTAGGCACCCTAGCAAAAAGTTGCCCCAACTGTATTACAGGCAAAAGGGTGGTCTCAAAAGAAAATCAACCTAATCCTGTCCTCAGCCCACTTCACTGGCTATGGAAACACTATATTAGAAAGAAGGGGACAGCTGTAACTTAGAGAAGTAGCATTTTAGTGATGGGGATCAAATCATCATTTCAGTCTTTCCTGAAGTTCTAGGCATTGTGCTGCTGAACGACACATAGAGGAAAGGAGATCTAGACACTTGGGTTCAAGAGCCAGCCAAGCACTAAAAGGAGGATCAAAGTTGATCAAGTCACTGCCCCTCTCTGGGCCTCAATTTCTTCATCACTGAAACAAGACTGGACCACCCAATCTCTAAGGTCCATTTGGAATTCAACATCTATGAATCAATGACATTTATTCAAATATCTGGGTTGTCATTTCAACCCATTTCACCCATCATACATAGAAAACAACCATCCTCTTTTACCTTCACTCCAACCTCTATAATGTGGTTGAAATGCCAACACGTTTACAGTAGACTCTGCACCACCCCTCTGTGGGGCTCAACCACTGCCCCACTCTCACTTCCCAAATGTCCCAGTTTTATCCTGTTTCAGGGCATGTTAACACATCTGACTTCTTTCAAAACCAGAACTCCTTCCTTCTTCAGGCCTGTTTTCATGAACTGACACACTATAAATAAAGCGTGTCAAGGACAATGGTCAATATCCAGATTCCCCACAGGCCTGTCCATTTTCAGTCCAGTCCTGACAGAGTCAGGTTACCTCAGTTATCTCCTAGCCACCTGCTTTTGTAAATGAAGTTTCACTGATACACAGCTGCACGCATTCGTCTACATACCGTTTACGGCCGCTTTCTCACTACAACAGCAGAGTTAATTAATTGCAGAAGACACAATATGGCCAACAAAGCCTAAAATATTTACTACCTAGCCCTTTACAGAAGTCTGCTGACCCCTGCCCTAAATGGATGCATGGCAAGCCTAGCACTAAGCTGCTCTTCCAAAGATCCTCTGGATAAAGGCAGTACTGAAGGAAGGATAACATTCACTGAGGGTCTCCTACATGCTGGGTACCACACTAGCTTTCTACCTACTTTTTGCCTAAGCAGTGATACAGACTTGATACCACTAGACTGTACATTCCTCCAGGACAGAAAGCGAGATTCTTTTTATAACCTCAGCTCCTAAAAAACTGGCTGTACACAGAAGACACTCAATATATATCTGTTGAGCTGAATTACAGGTTATCTTATTTAAGGTCACACAATAACCTACAAGGAAACTGAAGGTCAGGTAAATGGCAGGACAAGGTGTGAGCCCAGGTTGGTCTGACTCTCTCCAACATTCTATAAGACTTGAAGCAAGTCAGCAGTCTTCCTGGGAACTGAGTTATTGTCACCACCACCTGATAACATGGAGCTGCTCTTGGCTTCCCAAATTTCTGTTCCACACAACTCTATCCCCAGCGGTCGCATGTAACTACCACTCTCTGAGCACCTACTACGCACCAAGCGCTAGTCTACGTTTTTTGTATGTATTGATGCCTTAACTCTTCGCAGCCCCATGAGTGGTACCACTGATTGTCCCATTTTATAGATGGCAAAACTGAGGCCCAAAGGATTTAAGTAACTCATCTAAGGTCACATAGCTAGTAGGGGGTAGAGACAGGATTTAAATTCAAGATATCAGACTCCAGAGCACGTACCCTTAACCACCACCCTAAACCATCTCACTTTTACCATAAGATTTTTCGACAACTCAGCCCAAGACATACATCCTCCATAAAGACTTTTAAATGAGAACAAACATTTCATTCCATATCTCCCCTTTACCCACCATATCATTTATTTATACTAAATGTCATTATACTAAAATGCATTCATGTGCTTTTTTTATCTTCCCTTTTATGCCACAAGCTCCTTTAAGGTAAAGACCATTTCTAAGGAGTTATAAGCCCAAATGTTTAAATAATAACAAACAGGGACTTCCCTGGTGGCACAGTGGTTAAGAATCCGCCTGCCAATGCAGGGGACATGGGTTCAAGCCCTGGTCCAGGAAGATCCCACATGCCGCAGAGCAGCTAAGCCCATGCGCCACAACTACTGAGCCTGCACTCTAGAGCCTGCGAGTCGCAACCACTGAGCCTGTATGCTACAACTACTGAAGTCTGCACGCCTAGAGCCTGTGCTCTGCAACAAGAGAAGCCACCGCAATGAGAAGCCTGTGCACCGCAACAAAGACTAGCCCTTGCTCACTGCAACTAGAGAAAGACCACTGCAACTAGAGAAAGACCACCAAGGCAGCAATGAAGACCCAATGCAGCCAAAAATAAAGATAAATAAATAAGTAAATAAGTTAAAAAAATAATAATAATGTTATAAAAAAAAAAATCCACCTGCCAATGCAGGGGACACAGATTCAAGCCCTGGTCCAGGAAGATCCCACATGCCGTGGAGCAACTGAGTTCGTGAGCCACAACTACTGAGACTGTGCTCTAGAGCCTGCAAGCCACAACTACTGAGCCCGTGTGCCACAATTACGGAAGCCCGTGCATCTAGAAACCCATGCTCTGCAACAAAAGAAGCCACCGCAATGAGAAGCCTGCCCACTGCAACGGAGAGTAGCCCCCACTCACCGCAACTAGAGAAAGCCCACGCCCAGCAACAAAGACCCAACGCGGCCAAAAATAAAAAATATAAATAAATAAATTTATTTTAAAAAATAATAATAATAATAACAAACATCTTCCATTTGGCATTTCCACAAACTTTAGAACAAAAAACTTTTTTTTCTAGATAAAACAAGAGAATTTATTGACTCACAAAACAAGCACCCAGGGAAGCTTTGAGCTGCAGGTATGGCTGTATCTAGGGGCTCAGCAGAATGTGGTTTCTCTTTCTCCATCTCTCTTTTTTTTCTTCTGTTGGGTCAATCCCAAGATGATACACTTTTTAGTGAAGGCAATATGGGTTGCCTACAGCTCCAGGTTCACATTCCTCCAGCTATATGTCTAATGGAAATGAAAGTTATTTTTCTTCCCTGTGCTGAAATATATCTTGGGTGAAGAAAGAGTCAGTCTTACAGTCCTGAGAGTGCTGTCCTTTGAAAGGTGAGTTTACAAGGTTGGCCCCTTGGCTGGTACATTGAAACCTGGATTTCAGGAGGTTCCCATCATTTCCTGATTAGAATGGCTCACTTTGTCAAAATTATTTATGCAAACAATACTGTTTATGCTGACAACCTGCCTTCCTCCTGGGAGTCTGGGATTTCAGTACGTGCCAAGCAGAGGATGCCGACGTGACCAGCCCTGATAAAAACCCTGGGCAATGAGTCCCTAATGGGCTTTCCTGGTAGACAACATTTCAAATGTGTTGTTACATGTTGCTAGAGGAATTAAGTGCACCTTTTGTGACTCCACTGGGAGAGAATTCTGGAAGTTTGTACCAAGACAGAAAACTTTTTTTGGTGGTTTTCATTAGTTCAGTCTTCAGGTCTAATAAAGGACAACTGTGTGAACTAACCTTTTTTGTTATTAAGCATCCAGGTTACATGGCAGTATTTAAGAAGTGCACAGGTTTTCACAGGTTGGTAGATCCTCTTGCACAAGACATTATAAAGTACATTTATTTTAATATAAAATAAATTAAAATCTCATTATTATACAAGTTATTATTTTCTCTAAGTTAAATCCTGTCTTGAAAATTTAGGAACTATTGGTGTTTGTTATAGTGCTGAACACTAATATTAATGCAGAGATTACATGTATTTATAACTCCACTCAGATTAAACCTAGGAGCCATTTTCCTTATAAATATGCCATTTATTTTAGAAAGGTGGAACTGGTGGAAAGACCATGGAACTAAAAACAGAAATGGGAGTTCAGATTCCAGTTCTGTCAGTTACTAGCCAATGTACTCGAGCATATCATCATCTCAATGGGCATCAATTTCCCCATCTCTAAAGATAATATTCACTCTGCCTTCATTCTAGAGTTGTAAATTTAATATTTATGAATGATGTCCCATAAGTATGGCAATATTTTTACAAAATTGTGGTGTCTTAACCCCTAGCAATATCTTATATGGTATATATATTAGATCCCCGATACGTAAGTTGAGGATATAATGAGAACACTAGGGATATCTGATTATCAGTTATATCAGCTGATTAAAGAAGGTTTTATTATTGTCTTTTAAGACTTGGCCAGAGCAAAATGTATCCATAAATAAGCAATTTATATATTACAACAATGGCATCATTTTTGACTCACACTCTCTTTTCATATTATTTTGACAGCAAGCATGGCTGCTGTTAGAGAGTATGAAAGATGAACTTATGAGCACTGAGTTAAATTTGTTTCATTTTTAAAATATTTAATTGTAGGTATAGCATTACCTTGCATGTTCTTCACAAATCTCAATCCAGGTAAGCTTGCAAGGTGTCTTTAGGTTGGTTGCCTAACCTTCCAAGTTTAAAGAACCTCATTTTTATCTTAACCTAAAATTATTCAGAGCATCTGTAATTGTATAACACTTCTAAACTATTTCAGGCAATTTGGCTACTATATAGAATCTTTAAGAAGCAATTTACGAAGTGACTCACTTAGGTGACCCAAAAGTATTTTCACATCTGCCAAGTGCCTCATTCGCTCATTCAAGTGCACAGCAAGCACCTATTACATGGAAGCCACTTGGTAGAGTCAAGGGAGATCTGCAATTCCAATAGGACAATATCCTCACCATCAAGGAGCCCACAGGCCAGTGTATCAGCTGCATGAGCACAATAGGTAAGTACCTAACATGGAGATGCTCCCTGGAGCAGAGGAGGACAGCACAGTCTCAGGGGCCAACACCAACTGGAAAGACATTCAGAACACACCGGAAACCTGAGGACATCACTCTCACCTCACTCTCATTTTTCAAGAAATTAAGAGATATAACAAATTCATAAGCAAAGTCAGGAAAGGAAATCAGTGCTTTCACATATTATTTTAAATGCCTGTCATCTCCTTTGTCTAGGTACCTATTTCACAGTTGCATTAATGTGTATTTTAAATGACCTAAGATGTAAGGCAATGCCTTTAGGAATAAAATTAATTCTTATTACACTTCAATTTAAGGTTTCCAAGTTGAAGCCACTGACCTTAGGAAAAACGATTCTTAAACACAATTAGGCTAGTAGCCTGAAAAAAATTCAGGGAGGAAAAGAAGTACAAACACATGAATGAAATGTATATTAAACTTGAACACAGGGGAGGGTCTTTGAAGCACAAAGTTCAGCAACCTAAAGCCTAGGTAAAGGGCCTTCAGTGAGACAGCATCTGTTTCTCTACCACTTCCTAATTAGATCCCCACTTGGAAGGTATATTTATACTTTTCTAGAATAAGCAAGGTCACTGCCTCACCATATCGAAAAGTTTTATCAAGAAAATGTCACAACCCAGTTAAAGTCATTCAGCAACCATTATAATTTTTAAAAGTCAGCAGAGGAATTCAAAAGACAATCATTAATTCAACAAATGTTTGTGACATACTATATTAGTTTGCTAGGCTTCCACAACAAAGTACCACAGACTAGGTGACTTAAACAACAGAAATTTATTTTCTCACAATTCTGGAGGATAGAAATCTGAGATCAAGGTGCAGCAGCGTTCACTCTTTCGAGGCCAATTTCCTTGGCTTGTAGATGGCCACCTTCTACTTCGTCTTCACTTGGTCTTTCCTTTGTGTGTGACTGTGTCCTAATCTCCTCTTATTATAAGGATAGTAGTCATATGGGTCAAGGCCCACCTTAATGACCTCATTTTAACAAAATTATCTCTTTAAAAACCCTATCTCCAAATACAGTCCACTCTAAGGTAATGGGGGTTAGGACTTCAACATGTGAATTCTGAAGGGGGCACAATTCAGCCCATAACACATACCTACTCTGTGCCAGGCTCTAGGCTAGGGGTTATACAAACCAGACCTGAACAACATCGATGCTTCGTCCATCCTGACAGCACTTAATTTTTCATCAGTATCTTTCATGTGTTAGTTACACATATGTAGTAATTTAAGGACAGAAAATTAATAAGCATCAAATCTAATGAACCACAGACTATAACTGATAAATCGTGCAACCATATTGAAAGGAAGAGTAGGAAACAGGAATGAAAGGAGAGGTAAAGGGGAAGGAATGAGCTACTTTCCATGACTAGATCCTAGAGCTTCTGTACAGCACACAGCATGGGCAGCCTTCACTCCAGTCACAAAGTCTACAGGTTCCCAGCTGCCCAGGCAGGCTTTCCTGGGCAGTGCTGTTCAACGGCATTATTGTTGAAGGCAAGTCAGTTTCTGGATGGGCAACTGGGAACCTGTTGGCTCAGTATTCTCCAACTTTAATGTGCATAAAAAGTTCTTCCCATGTGACACACAAAAAATCTTCTACACTCCCTTTTATGATTGATCCAAAGGATTTTTTATGGGTGCTTTGACATAACCTCCAGTGACTACTATATGTACATACGTATATATATTTCTTTTAAAATGTATATTTTATATACATACATGTAAATGTACATATATGTTCCTTAAATATGTATTTTATATATCATATATATTTTAAACATAATATACATATATGTATATATTTCTGAAAATGTGTATTTTATATACATACATATAAAATGTACATATATATTCCCAAATACATATTATATAATATATATTTATTTACATATGTATGTGTATATATATTTAATGTATATGTTATATACATACATATATTGCTTATATATTCCTAAAATATATTTTATATATTAAATATATTTTAATATGCATAATATATATCTATATGCGTATAATATACATATATCCTTTTAAATGTATATTTTATATACATACACATATATTATACGTGTGTGTGTATGTATATGTATGTGTGTATTCCTTAAAAAAGGACTGTCTGGACACATACCAGACAAGTGGTAGAAGGGTAGGTTAATTTATTATCCTCTTGTGCTTTTCTATAACTAATAATTAATCTCCAATCAGAAGAAAATATTACTATTTTAATAAGATAGCAGACAAGGCCTTTTTTCTTTTCCTTTCCTGTATACCTGACAACATTACAAGGAAATTAGACAAACCAATTCCTCTTTCACCTAGCATTTCCCAAGTTAATGGTCCAGAACCACTCTACCTAAAATGTGGTCCTTCAACTGCAGCATGTGTTAACACCTGTCTCTTCTAAGAGGCCTACTCAGAATTTCTTGTCTGTACATTAGATAACCTCAAACTATTTTGCTTCTGGAATTCCTGCACTTTTTATTTTTCTGTGTCTGCTGCCTCTGAGACTGATTTCAGACAGCCAACCATCCACTTCCTTTTCTAGGGTGCTGTTTTTGCTTTTCAGTGAGAAACTAGATAATTAGATATGTCATCACTGTTCCAAACTTAGAGGTGCCAATCGATCGAGTCTCATGTCACACCTATGGCCCTCACACTCTTATGTGCTTTTATTTTAATGCATGAACTCTGGGACATATACTTTGGCTTCACAAAGGCCTTCTTTGTCCTCCACATTCTCTAAAAGCTGAGTGTGCTGAGGGTGAACTGTGTGCCCAGCACTGCCTAGTGTTCTGCAAGTACTAACCCCTTAAATCCTCGCAAAAGCCCTAGGGGGTAAGTAAAAGAACCCCCATTTTACAGCTAGTGGAGGTGGATCCAGGGTATAAACCCAGGCATGCTTCTTGTCACAGATATGTTGTCAGATACTTGGCCTCAGGGTAAATGAGGTACTTTTAAAGAAAATAATCTGCCCAAATTCTCTTATCGTTGTGCAAATAATAATCTTGTATATTCACTAGGTCTCGATTTTCACAAAATCCTAGCGATTAAAAAGACCTTCAAAGCTATCTTAGTCAAAGGGTCAAAGCCTTTTTTTAATAATAGATTATTTCCACCTTTCACAGGATAAAAAATAATCCCTGCCTTCACAAAGGAAGAGACCCAATGAGTTTACAATTTTCTTCTCCATTCCCAAACTCAAGGCCTTCTTAACATATGAATATATGTTGAATTACAATCTAATATAGTGGTTTAAAACATGTGTTTTGAAGACTGGCAGCCCTCGTTTGAGTCCCAGCTCTGCAATTTATGAGCTATGTGGCTCTAGGCAAAGCCCTCAACCTCTCTGGGCCTCGGCTTTTTCACTGGCCAGATAGTGGTAACCGTACCCACACCACTGGGTCTTTGTAAGGATGAAATAAAATAACACATGTGAAGTACTTAAGCACAGTA
Organism: Aethalodelphis obliquidens; assembly: GCF_003676395.1. Taxonomy (NCBI): domain Eukaryota; kingdom Metazoa; phylum Chordata; class Mammalia; order Artiodactyla; family Delphinidae; genus Aethalodelphis; species Aethalodelphis obliquidens. Next base: position 38,392,630 of record NW_020837946.1, on the reverse strand, counting down.
CATGCCACTTAGTAAATGCTAAATAGATGTTCTTTCTTTTTTTTTTTTTCTTGGCTGCACGGCAGTCAGAACCCATGCCCCCTGAATTGGAAGCACGGAGTCTTAACCACTGGACCACCAGGGAAGTCCCTAGATGTTCTTGACATTTTTTTTTTTTTTTTTTGCGGTATGCGGGCCTCTCACTGCTGTGGCCTCTCCCATTGCGGAGCACAGGCTCCGGAGGCGCAGGCCCAGCAGCCCTGGCTCACGGGCCCAGCCGCTCCGCGGCATGTGGGATCTTCCCGGACCGGGGCACGAACTCGTGTCCCCTGCATCAGCAGGCGGACTCTCAACCACTGCGCCACCAGGGAAGCCCTGTTCTTGACATTTTTAAAGTTTCATGCCAGTTCAGCAGTTAGCCAGATGCTCATCTTCACAAAACAGGCCTTGTACGCAAATCAACAGATCATTACAAGAAGCCCTTCAGTTACAAACCCCTTCATTACCTGTTAGTGGACAAAATGGCAGAATGCTACTAATTACTCTTCTAAAATCAGTAAGTACTTAACTAGAAGATTTTTTAAGCTATTTTTTAACATTTTTTAACATCTTTATTGGAGTATAATTGCTTTACAATGGTGTGTTAGTTTCTGCTTTATAACAAAGTGAATCAGTTGTACATATACATATGTTCCCATATCTCTTCCCTCTTGCGTCTCCCTCCCTCCCACCCTCCCTATCCCACGCCTGTAGGTGGTCACAAACCACCGAGCTGATCTTCCTGTGCTATGCGGCTGTTAAGCTAATTTTAGCCTCAAAAGATAACTCTTTCTTTGAAGCAAAAATGAGATATTAGCCCTATTGTTCTTGACAACCTAGTTTTCCAAAGAATGTATGCAAATTCTAACTTCAAAAACCCTACCATTCCATTTTTTTTTATCAAATTTATTATTGGAATTGGAAGATTTTGGACTTAACACTTTCTTTTTTTTTTTTTTTAATTTATTTATTTATTTATTTTTGGCTGTGTTGGGTCTTCGTTTCTGTGCGAGGGCTTTCTCTAGTTGTGGCGAGCGGGGGCCACTCTTCATTGCGGTGCACGGGCCTCTCACTATCGCAGCCTCTCTTGTTGCAGAGCACAGGCTCCAGACGCGCAGGCTCAGTAGCTGTGGCTCACGGGCCCAGTTGCTCCGAGGCAATGCGGGACCCTCCCAGACCAGGGCTCGAACCCGTGTCCCCTGCATTGGCAGGCAGATTCTCAACCACTGCGCCACCAGGGAAGCCCCATTCCATTTTTTGACTCTACAGTGTCCTATCACCATCATCCTACATTAGATAGCAGACACCTGTTGTGAGGGCTTGGCACTCAGCCTCTCAACTGTAAAATGTGGTAATAGCATCTAACTCACAGGGTTTTGCGGGGATTAAATGACATAGTGAGTGTAAGGTGCTTCATGTAATGGTTTTAAACAATACACAGGAAGCACTTGCTGGATGTAGCTATTATTCATTAATTTTGTAAATCTCTCCTTATAAACTGAACAGCGGAGACCAACTGTTTGCATCTGGTAGTCTATGCAGTTGTGGAAAGCACAGATCTTGAACTGGGTGATGATTATGAAGAATTATGGATATCACTGTTAAGCTATTTCTTAGTAACAAACCCACACTCCTTCTGCATTAAAATATCACAGGGATTCCAGCAAGAAGGCCAATCACATCACAACTCTGAAATGGCATTTGGAGCCTTTGCATTTCCCTAACAGACAGTTTTAGTCACTAATCTCCAAATTTTGAAGTGGTAATTATTTGATATTTGTTAGGTTCTGTCCTAGGATCAATGAGTCCAAAGAAGTATGAGACATTCCTTCCTGTACAAAGCACAGGATGTAAGGCAGGGTTCTCATCCTGGCTGCAAATAAAAATCAGCTGGGGTGATTTAGGAACAGATGATCCCAGGCTTTCCTCAGGCCAATTAAAACTGAAAGCCTCTGGGATGGGGCCTGGGCATCTGTAATGTTTTCTTTTGTTTTAAAGTTTCCCAGATGGTTCTAATACACAGTGAAGACTGAGAACCACATGTGTAAGGAGAAACAGGAGAAGCAGACAAGAAAATTCTGGAAAAAAAGATCAGGCCATTTTATCCCATTCTATAGACTGCCTTTTCACTCTGTTTTCTTTGCTGTACAGAGCTTTCCAATTTTGGTGTAGTCCCACTTGTCCATTTTTGCTTTTAGTCTGTGCTTTTAGTTGTCATATCCAAAAAACCATTGCCAAATCCAGTGTCATAAAGCTCTTCCTCTATGTTTTCTTCTAGGAGGTTTATAGTTTTAGGACTTTACATTTAAGTTGTTAATCCATTTTAAGTTAATTTTGATATATGGTGTAAGGTGAGGGTCCAACCTTATTCTTTTGCATGTGGATATCTAGTTTTCCCAACACAATTTGTAAAAAAAAAAAGACTGTCCTTTCCCTACTGTGTAGCCTTGGCACTCCTGTTGAAGATCACTTGACTATACACTCGAGGGCTTATTACTAAGGCCCTCTTTTTCAACATACATAAAGCAAAACTGTGTTCTTCCTGTATATATTATTTTGTAATCTGCTTCTGTCATTTAAAATAGATAACTGATGATGACTTTCCCTTGTAATTTTAATTCTTTTTTATCATTTTAAAGGCTTTTGCCCTGACTGTGAATGTAACACACATGCTCAATGCAAATAAGAAAGGTAAAGAAAAAAAGTGTAAATAACCAGTAATCCCAGTAATCCCACAAACTGCTAACAGTTTGGTGCATTAATCCAGAACATTTTCTTTTCTGCAAATGAAAATGTTTTTCCAGATTGTAATCTGATATTTACTGATATCCTACTATTTTCCATTCACTACACTTTTGGTACACGGCCAAGAACTACAAATAAAGCAGCATCTAGACGAATGCCTCACACATAGAAGGCACTCAAATACTTGTTGAATGAATGAAGAGATGTGTGACTCAATTAATTTAGAGTTAGTCCAGTTAAGAAGCAAACAAGTACAAAAATCACTACAGGGCAGAATGATAAATGTTACAACAGAGCTGTGATGGGAGCACCGAAGCACAGAGTAACACTCAAAATGTTAGGTCACTTCCTCCAAAAGAGATGGTGCCTACTTTGAGTCTTAAAGGAGGACCACAAGGGCTTCCCTGGTGGTGTAGTGGTTGAGAGTCCGCCTGCTGATGCAGGGGACACGGGTTCGTGCCCCAGTCCAGGAAGATCCCACGTGCCGCCGAGTGGCTGGGCCCGTGAGCCATGGCCGCTGAGCCTGCGCGTCCGGAGCCTGTGCTCCGCAACGGGAGAGGCCACAGCAGTGAGAGGCCCGCGTAGTGCAAAATAAAAACAAAAAAAAAGGAGGACCACAAGAAGACGGGCAGGTAAAGAAGCAAAGGAAGAGCAATCAGGAGGAGCAATGTGTCACCAAAACCAAATCAACAAACAAAAAGCATGTTCAGGGAATGGCAGAGTTCATCTGCAAGGGAAGGTACAGTGAGAGTGTGTATTTGTGCATCTCCGTGTGTGCACATATGTGTGTGCATGTGTGAACATGTTTGGTGGACTGGAGAAGTGTGTGGCGGAACAGCAACTCAGGAAGCTGATAAGGCATAAGGAAGGCAAAACATAGAGGGCTTTGAATGTACCCTCAAGAGTTTCAACTTCATCGTGAAAACGATGGGAGTGATTGAGGGATTCAAGCACGAAAGTTATATATTCAATGTGGTACACAGTCCTCTGGCTATTTTTGGGTGGGCGACAAGACTGGAAGCTGTAAGGGGTTCTATTGCAGAATTCTAAGTCAAAGGTGATGCGGGTCTAACTCAAGCCAGCACGGGGTGTGGAGAGGGTAGAAGAGGAGAGAGGTCAGTTATCAGTTATTAAGGAGGAAGAGCCATTAGGGTGTGGTGAGTCACTGGGTGTGGTTACCCGGAGGAGAAAGAGTCCAGACAACTCCCAGGTTTCTGAAAAGCAGGATCACAAAAGTAAAAGCAGTTGAAAAAGAAAAAATGTTGAGTTCCACTGGGGACATGTGGAGTGAGAGGTACCTGTGAAGGATCGAAGGGGAGGGCTCCAGAAAGGGTGGCTTAGAGAAAAGAGATGAGGCCAAGGACAGAGAGCAGAGAACGTGAGCACAAAAAGGAACAATGAGGACGATGCGTCGGGAAAAGAGACTGGGAAGGGAAGTGGCCAGAGAGATGATAATAAGGAAAGGAAGGAGACGGCTTACCACAATAAGAGCCAAGGTTTTAAAAACCAACTGAAAAATGAAAAAAGGAGTTTTACGAAGAAAAAAGTGATCAAAAATGTGACAGAGGAAGATATTTCGAAAAATAAAGGAGAAAGTAAAAGGCTAGTAAAAGGAGTAAAAAGTAGAAACTCTCAAAACATAAGATGACAAATCCCTGAATCACTTCAGATCTAGCTGTCTTCTATCATACCGCTCTGTCCTATCGCGTACCAATACCAAACACAACATCTATAATTTCCCCACCTATATCACATGGCAATTCTTGTAAATTTTTTTCTTTTTTTTTTTTCTTTGCGGTATGCGGGCCTCTCAGTGTTGTGGCCTCTCCCGCTGCGGAGCACAGGCTCCAGACGCGCAGGCTCAGCGGCCATGGCTCACGGGCCCAGTCGCTCCCGGCATGTGGGAGCTTCCCGGACCGGGGCACAAACCCGTGTCCCCTGCATCAGCAGGCGGACTCTCGACCACTGCGCCACAAGGGAAGCCCTCCTGTAAATTTTATAGAAGGTGTGATGGTATCCCAGATCCAGATTCTGGCACCACAGTCCTTGTGATGGTTGACTTCTTTGGGGGGCAGAATCCAACCCAGACCTCAGTTACTGCAGCCTTTTGTTATTCTGTAAGGGCCGGAGGCATGGGGGGAGAGAAATAGGGAAGAAAGGAAAGGAAGGAAAGAAAGGGAAGGAAGGAAGAAAGAGAGAGAGAGAGAAAGGAAGGAAGGAAGGGAGAAAGAGAAGGAAAAAAGAAAGAGGAGGGAGGGAGGAAGGAAAGAAAGAGAGAAAGAAGGAGAGAAAGAAAGAAAGAGAAAGAAACAAAAGAAGGGCAAAGAGAAATTAAGAAAGTGAGAAAATGTTCTCGAAGCTCTACCAGAGACCTCACATGAGGTCACACATTTCTGTATGCAAACTAACTGGTATTTTCATAGCTCTCCAGAGCCCCCAGCTGAGCTGCTTGCCTGTTTCCCCACTTTAATGCTAGCCAGTGGGACCAAGCAGTCAGACACAGCTTCTCATTACGTCAGAGTACAGGGAGGGTGGCCAAGCTTCACATCGTCATATGCTGCAGATGCAATCCCCCTGGGCTCAGAGAAAAACTATGACTTTGGAAAAGCCACAAGCCCATGCACTCTGCCAGCATTACACACATGAGTGTTCCTCACAGAAAAAATCAGCAGCAACACTGAGCATCCTCTCAGGGCCCTTCCCCTGGAAGGGACAGAAATGGGAAGGAGACACATAGGATGAAGCACCCTCAATTATTAGTGTACACTCTGCCCTATTTTTAGCAAGGCTTAATGAACGGAATGATATTTTAACCTGGTAACGAAGACTGGGACCCAGCATCCAAGGTAACTATTAAACAAGAATAGAAATGCTCGGTGTTAACCCCTTATCTATGTGATTTCAAATATAAGTTCAGAGAAATTACGCAGCTTCACCTCTACTCATTTCCTCACTAGAAAAGCAGGGCTAATATTAAATCCTCAAACAGAGGATTTAAATAAACTGCTATTATTGCCAAAGTGGTACCATGAAAGATGGGTAAGTACCATTACATCACCGATCTCTGGTAATAACTCAGGCTAGCTCATGAAGAAAGGCCCCCTGTTTATTCCTGGAAAATTTTAATGCTATCCAGATTTTGCTTATTAATGTTCCAATATGCTGAGGGTGAGACCTTAGCCCTGAAGTAGAACTGCATGCCACTCTCCAGGGAAATAAATTGGCCTATTCCATCATAGCACCTGCAAAAGGGGTCTCCAGGTAACTGCCTTAAATTACAATCCCACGCCAAGTCAAATGTCACAGAATTTGACTCTGACATAGATGTCTTCTTCTTAGACAGGGGCCAAATACTGGATAAATTTAATCATCTCAAAGCTGTACTATAACCATCAATGTATGGCTTAAATATTTTGATATTGTTATAAGGTAAAATTTGCACATACTACTACAAATCTATTATATCAGTGCATTTACCAGGTGGTATTCCCAAGGGTACAGTATCAATGACATCTATCCAAAATGCACCAGCTTTAACAGAAGTCCTTGGGTCTTTCAGGACACTCATACTGTTATACCAGCTGCCTAGAAAAATGTGAACAAGCCTTAGTTTTTGTTTCTGTTTTTTTAAAAAAGGTATAGTCCTAGAACTACAAATTAACAAATGGGATCGTTTCAAACACCATGATGTTTGTGAAACCCCATTTACTATATTTTTGGTTTTAAACTGGGAAAGTGCACGTACACATTCTATGATTGGGAAATATTCAGTAAGACTACTGTTACCACACTGAGCAACAGAGGTACATGCACGAAAGTTAAGTTTGCTCATATTCTCCAAGGGATCTCCTACTATCCCATTTCTCAAGGGCATATTATAAAGAACAGGATCAAATGCTTTCTTACATTCAAAACAACAAAATACCCAATTTCACTCTTAGAATAAACACCAGGAAGAGTTAAGGCATGTCAGATCATAATCCTGTCAAGTATTTCCACCAACATGTAAAGAGCTCTTTTAAAGAAGATCAAGAATAGAAAAAAAGTCTCAAAGCATAGACACAAAACAGTGATTGTATTTCTTCTTTATAATTCTGAATTGATGGACTGAATGACAATGAGCTTTATTCCCTTTACATTAAGCAGGGGAAATTATTAAAATGATATTATAGAAGAATATGTAATGGCATGGGGAAATGTTCATCCCACTATACACTGTTAAAATAATAAAAAGCACATTTCAAAACAACATATATTATACATTAAGATCCTAAGTTTATCACAAAGAATACACACACATACACACCACATAAAACACACCTGCAACCATATAAACTGAGGCGGGGAAAGGAGTAAAGTTAACTTCTCCAAAATGTTCTCCCTAAATAATTGGGCTGCTAATGAATTTTTCTCTCTTTACTTTTCAGGATTTTCCTATTTTCTACAATGACCATGACATTTAAAATAAAAATAGCATTTAACCTCTTCTGGAAGTGGTGGAAATTAAATGAGACTGTTCTTGGGTATAGCACAAAACTCAGTGACTACATATAGTTAAGCATTCAATAAATATTATTTTAAAAGTTCAGTGCATAAAAATGCATTCATACAAAAGTTTATTAAAAAGCAAAGGGTAAGATATTACCTACACAGATTACATTGTATTAAAAACTATATATTGACTAAAATAAATTTAAGAAATTTTTGACTAATACAAATAAAGTTCGTATCTTTTATTCTTGTAATTTTATTTAAGTTCCTTTTCCTTAAAGTGTACTTATACAGGGAGATGTTTTCAAGAAACATGGAATTTACAGAGACAGTGAGTCCCTGGTATTGTTTTGCTTTGTTAATCAGAATATAGTATAATATAAATTAGTAGGCTCATAGAAGGGTATACTGAACATACTTTTCAAAATGGTGCTTTGTTTTTATGCTCTGCTAGAGGCTGTGAGAAGGTTTTTCAAGGGCTCAAAGAGGGAAATAGAACCACCCTATCATACACAAAGCTATCATTTTCCATAACAAAACACTGCTTTTCTTCTATAGTCCTCAAAGCTATTTATTCTCAAAGACACTGTTATAATTCAGTGGTGTTGGAGGGATACAGCTAAATTCAATAGGGACTAATGAGTGACCAGGAGAGAGGTCAAAAGAATACACTTCATGGAATCACAAGGTAATAAAAGTCCCATAGAATCAGCATCCTCAATCCATATCCTTTCTTTCAAACCATTAAACTAAAACATTCCAAAAGGAAACAGCCTTGGGATGTGAAGGAGGAGACCACAAGGACGGCGTCAAAGGCTAACTCCTCACACACTCAAGTTTGCCACTGCCATTTCAGCAATCCAGGAGGGCCCATCCACTTGGCCCCCAGCCTTGGGAAGTGGGTCTTGTTAACTAGGAAATAACCCAAAGAAACACTGGCGAGATGGCACAGCAAAAGGTAAAGAATAGAGATGCACTGTCCCTTACTTTCTTCTATTCATTGGATGATACTTTAACCCCCATTATTATAACTGAGGCTCATCTGCAGAGAAGACTACAAAAAGGGAAGAGGTAGGCAGTCCAGGGGAATGAGGTAGCTGAAAATCAGGAGAGCCAAAGGACTTACGTGGTAAGGGCAAGGACACATTTCACAGCCAAGGCTGACTCTACACGGGAGCTCTTTCTCCCATACCATCCACTCCACTCTCCACTACAACCACCGCAGATCAAGAGGAGTTATTGGCAGCCCTACTTTCCCACACTCAGCTCGCTGAGGGAGATGCCGGGGGAAAAAAAAAACAACAAAACAGGTGGATGATGGTGGTCGAAAGGTATAAACTTCCAGCTATAAGATAAATAAGTACCAGGGATGTAATGTCCAACATGATTAATGTAATTAACACTACTGTATGTTATACATGAAAGTTGTTAAGAGAATAAATCCTAAGAGTTCTCATCACAAGGAAAAAATATTTTTTTCTTTTATTTTGTATCTATATGAGATGATGGATGTTCACTAAACTTATTGAACTTATTGTGATAATCATTTCATGATGGATGTACGTCAAACCATTATGCTATACATCTTAAACTTATACAGTGCTATATATCTATTATATCTCAATAAAACTAGAAGAAAAAAAGACAAACATACACACAAAAGACAGAGGTGCCCAATTGCCTGGGACATCCCATTCACTCTCTGGGCTAAGCACTCCTTGGAAAGGATTTGATTTAACTACTCTTGATAAGCACTAAAAAAACTACAGCCAAAACCAAATAAAACAAACAAAAAAATTAAACAGTCGTTGTTCAAAGACTGGAGGATGGGGACGCCCCTCTTTCCCTTTATTTGCTCTTCCCTTCCTATTTCACACTCCCCCATCTGTTGCCCAGCAATGACAGGTGATATACTTGCCCACAAACTAAATTCATTCACAAATCTGCTCTCATTCAACACAGAGAATGCCTTCAAAGCACTTGAAAAAGATTTATTCCAACAAGAACCTTCAGATGCTGCTGGCAGGAATGAGAAATGGTGCACCTACTTTGACAAACAGACATTTTCTTAAAAATTTAAACGTGCATTTACCATACAACCCAGCAATTGTACACCTAGCTGTCTACCCAACAGAAATTAAAATATATGACCACATAAAAGCTTGTACATGAATGTTCACAGCAGCATTATTCGTTATAGCCAAAAAGTGGAAAACAACTCAAATGTCCACCAACTGGTGAATGACTAAACAATATGATATTGCTGATTACAATTCAGCAATATAAGGAAATAAAGTATGGATTCATGCTGCAACATGACTGAACCTCAAAAATATGCCAAGGGAAAAAAGCCAAAACCAAAGCAACACATATTGTATGATTCCATTTAAATGAAATAGAAAACCCAAATCTAGAAATACAGAAAGTAGATTAGTCATTGCCTGGGGCTGAAGGTCAGGAAAAGGATTAACTATAAACGGGCATGAAGAATTTTATGATGATAGAAATACTCTAAAACTGGATGTGGTGATGCCTGTAAAATTCTGTAAATTAACTCAAAACTGTTGAATTATACAGATAAAACGATTGAGTTTTATGATAAACTATACCTCAACAAAGTTGTAAGAAAAAGAAGTGCACAGTGCATAGACTACCAAAAAAAGAAGGTTTATTCCACTTCTACTGCACTCCGAGTCTAGCTAAGTGCTGTGACATAGCCCCTATACTTAATGAATTTAAAATACAATGGAATGTTAACATTTAAAATAAAAAGCAGAGAAGCTTTAGGGAATTTCCTGGAGGTCCAGTGGTTAAGATTCGGTGCATTCACTGCTGTGGGCCTGGGTTCTATCCCTGGCTGGGGAACTAATATACCACAAGTCGCGCCACACAGCCAAAAAAGAAAAAAAGACAAGCTTTAGCCTTCTGACTGACTTGTTTATTAACCAAGAACTCTGTGTCTATAATGCAAGAAAACCAACCACAATCAATCAAAACTAGTTTTCAAGATGTTATCAGATAGTTGATGTAACTTAAAATAGTAAATCATCTAAATATCATTTGCAAATGGTCTCAATACCAAACTCTTTAGTATTTGAACTGTCCATATATTGGTATAATAATTAAAACAAACTTACCCCAAGTGTACAACTGGCTTCTAAGGTAAAGATAATAATTACAAGGAATAAATGCACTATGATTCCAGATTAGTTCTAAGATTTCACTTAAAGTTAATGTTATACTAACAGATCTGAGAGACAATTTCATGAATTTTTTTCAAATAGGCGGGTTAAATTTCTGAATCTGGGTGGAAATTTTAACTTTCAAGCCTAAAATAAAATCCTGATTTAAAAATAATATACACTACCATTTAATGCTTAAAATAAAAACATACAATCTCTTAAGGAAAGCTAACATAGTCAAAAATGTTGCAAAGTAAATAGAGAAAAACAAATGCTTATGCTTGAGAGTAACACTCAGTACAAAATGTGCAGATTAGCACAGAATGTTCCAGAAACAACAGGTACACACTGGTCAGAAAGCCAGTGTCCCTTTGTTACCTGACAGACATCATATAAGCTGGCACCTTCCCAGACTACGTGTTTGCATGATGCCAGGCCACTAGACAGAATTATGGCAACTTTCCTACCCCACACTAAAAAGCTCCAGTGTAAGTAAGTTACTCCCACAAACCAGTGGGTACGATGTCTAGTGCCACAGCCAAACCTGCAAGCAGTTTACAGAAGACAGAATAGAAAATAAAATTACATAGTCCATAAGGTGTCAAGCCTGTTAAAGACTAGATTATCAAACGGAAATTATTAAACTCTCCAGCAAATTCATGCTCAGTCAGAAGACAAAGGATTGAGGGTAAAGGTTGGGGGTGAGGGCACGGGGGGAACTCAGATAAAATACATTTTTCTTGCTGAGGTGCTAATTCAAGGGTGCCACTATTATTACCAAAGTATTCTCTTTCCTGAAATTTGAAAGAAAATTTGGGTAGAAAAATACATTCAAAAGTGATTAACATCAGTAGCAGCAATTAAGTGTTGCATACCTTTTATGTCCGTATCATCCTTCATCTTGCATTGCTTACTTTTGAAGCTGCCAAAGAAACTGCCCTTCCTGAAGAAAAATTTCAGTTAAAAAACTCAACAGAGGGCTTCCCTGGTGGTGCAGTGGTTGAGAGTCCGCCTGCCGATGCAGGGGACACGGGTCCGTGCCCCGGTCCGGGAAGATCCCACATGCCGCAGAGCGGCTGGGCCCGTGGGCCATGGCCGCTGAGCCTACGCGTCCGGAGCCTGTGCTCCGCAACGGGAGAGGCCACAACAGTGAGAGGTCCGCGTACAGCAAAAAAAAAAAAAAAAAAAAAAAAAAAAAAACACTCAACAGATGTATTTTATTGACAAAAACAACAAAGGCTTTTCAGATTTGTAATGACAGAAAACAGAGATGTAACCTTAAAAATCTTGACTCTTCAAAAAAAAAAGACAGAACCTCTGCTGTAAAGTAGAGGGGGAAACAGAATACAGACCGCTGATTAAAATAAGCACATTCCGGGTATTTCAGAAAAATCTGCCTGAATGTTTCTAATAAGATCAGAATTAGACAGGATAATAAACAAATTCAGTTATGTCTTTGCTACTAATGCAAATACTCTTCTTTTTCTTAACACTGAGTCTCTGAGTATCTGAATTCTCAATCCAATTATCTTTCAAAGAGTAAATTAGGGAAGTCAGTGTATTAGGTATTGTCCATCCCTTTTTTAAAAACGTATGTTTCTTTTGTGTGTCACCAGCCCAAGAGGCTTGTCTGCTCACCTGCTGGGGAGGGTGATGGCTGGGAGCTAAGGCTCTGGCTTCGGAGGTCGGATCCCAGGGAGAGGACTGGGGTTGGCTGCGTGAACACAGCCTGAAGGGAGCTAGTGCACCACGGCTAGATGCAACAGAGTCCAGGAAAAAGTCTGGAACTGCCGGAGAGGCAGGAGACCTTTGTTTTGGGGTGTGCGAGGAGAGGGGATTCCTTCCCCATGTGCCCACAGAAGGCAGAGCACTGCCTAAGTGAGCTCCAGAGACAGGCATGAGCAGTGGCTATCAGCTCGCACCCCCAGGGACGGGCATGAAACACTAACGCTGCTGCCGCTGGCACCAAAAAACCTGTGTGCAAGCGCAGGTCACTATCCACACCCCACCAGGAGCCTCTGCAGCCTGCCACTGCCAGGGTCCTGCGATCCAGGGACAACTTCCCCGGGAGAACACACAGTGCACCTCACCCTGTTGCAACATCATGCTGGCCTCTGTCACTGCAGGCTCACCCCACATTCCAATTATGACTACCGTATCCCTCCCTCCCCCTGGCCTGAATGAGCAAGAGAGCCCTAATCCACCGCTGCTTTAACCCCCTCCTGTCTGGGCGGGGAACAGATGCCTGAGGGTGACCTACACGCAGAGGCGGGGCCAAAACCAAAACTGAACCCCAGGAGTTGTGCGAACAAAGAAGAGAAAGGGGAATTTCTCAGTGCAGCCTCAGGAGTAGCAGATTAGATCCCCACAATCAACTTGATAAACCCTGCACCTGAAGAATACCTGAATAGACAACAAATGTTCCCGAAATTGAGGCACTAGACTTTGGGAGCAACTGTAGGCTTGAGGTTTGTCTTCTGCATCTAATTTGTTTTGGTTTTATGTTTATCTTAGTATAGTATTTAGTGCTTATTATCACTGGTGGGCTTGCTTATTGGTTTGGTTGCTCTCTTCCTTTATAAATATATATATATATATATACATATACACACACATACTTCTTTTCCTTTTTCTCTTTTTGTGAGTGTGTATGTATACGATTCTTTGTGTGATTCTGTCTGGGTTGTGTGTCTGCTGGGTTACTCTACCTAGCAAGGATCTCATTCAGACTTACAGACAAGCAAAAGCTAAGAGAATTCAACACCACCAAACCAGCTTTACAACAACTGCTAAAGGAACTTCTCGGCAAGAAACACAAGAGAAGGAAGAGACCTACAAAAACAAACCCAAAACAGTTAAGAAAATGGTAATAGGAACGTACATGTCAATAACTACCTTAAGTGTAAATGGATTAAATGCTCCAACCAAAAGACATAGACTGGCTGAATGGATACAAAAACAAGACCCATATATTTGCTGTCTACAAGAGACCCACTTCAGACCTAGGGACACATACAGACTGAAAGTGAGGGGATGGAAAAAGATATTCCATGCAAATGGAAATCAAATGAAAGCTGGAGTAGCAATTCTCATATCAGACAATATAGACTTTAAAATAAAGACAATTACAAGAGACAAAGAAGGACACGACATAATGATCAAGGGATCAATCCAAGAAGAAGATATAACAATTGTAAATATTTATGCACCCAACATAGGAGCATCTCAATACATAAGGCAAATGTTAACAGCCATAGAAGGGGAAATTGACAGTAACACAATCATAGTAGGGGACTTTAACACCCCACTTTCACCAATGGACAGATCATCCAAAATAACCATAAATAAGGAAACACAAGCTTCAAATGATATATTAAACAAGATGGACTTAACTGATATTTATAGGACATTCCATCCAGAAACAACAGAATACACTTTGTTCTCGAGTGCTCATGGAACATTCTCCAGGACAGATCATATCTTGGGTCACAAATCAAGCCTCAGTAAATTTAAGAAAATTGAAATCGTATCAAGTATCTTTTCCAACCACAATGCTATGAGACTAGATATCAATTACAGGGAAAAAAATCTGTAAAAAATACAAACACATGGAGGCTAAACAATATGCTACTATATAACCAAGAGATCACTGAAGAAATCAAAGAGGAAACACATGACAATGAAACATCATGGCCCAAAACCTATGACCCAAAACCCAAAAGCAGTTCTAGGAGACAAGTTTATAGCAATACAATCCTACCTCAAGAAACAAAAATCTCAAATGAACAACCTAACCATACACATAAAGCAATTAGAGAAGAGAAGAACAACAACAACAAAAAGACAAGTTAGCAGAAGGAAAGAAATCATAAAGATCAGATCAGAAATAAATGAAAAAGAAATGAAGGAAACAATAGCAAAGATCAGTAACACTAAAAGCTGGTTCTTTGAGAAGATAAACAACATTGATAAACCATTAGCCAGATTCATCAAGAAGAAAAGGTAGAAGACTCAAATCAACAGAATTGGAAATGAAAAAGGAGTAACAACTGACACTGCAGAAACACAAAGGATCATGAGAGATTACTACAAGCAACTCTATGCCAATAAAATGGACAACCTGGAAGAAATGCACAAATTCTTAGAAATGCACAACCTTCTGAACCTGGAAGAAATAGAAAATATAAACAGACCAATCAGAAGCACTGAAATTGAAACTGTGATTAAAAATCTTCCAACAAACAAAAGCCCAGGACCAGATGGCTTCACAGGCAAATTCTATCAAACATTTAGAGAAGAGCTAACAGCTATCCTTCTCAAACTCTTCCAAAATATAGCAGAGGCAGGAACACTCCCAAACTCATTCTACGAGGCCACCATCACCCTGATACCAAAACCAGACAAAGATGTCACAAAAAAAGAAAACTACAGGCCAATATCACTGATGAACATAGATGCAAAAATCCTCAACAAAATACTAGCAAATAGAATCCAGCAGCACATTAAAAGGATCACACACCATGATCAAGTGGGGTTTATCCCAGGAATGCAAGGATTCTTCAATATTCACAAATCAATCAACGTGATACACCATATTAACAAATTGAAGGATAAAAACCATATGATAATCTCAACAGATGCAGAAAAACCTTTTGACAAAATTCAACACCCATTTATGATAAAAACTCTTCAAAAAGTGGGCAGAAACGGAACCTACCTCAACATAATAAAGGCCACATATGACAAACCCACAGCCAACATCGTTCTCAGTAGTGAAAAACTGAAACCATTTCCTCTAATATCAGGAACAAGACAAGGTTGCCCACTCTCACCACTATTATTCAACATAGTTTTGGAAGTTTTAGTCATAGCAATCAGAGAAGAAAAAGAAATAAAAGGAATCCAAATTGGAAAAGAAGTAAAACTGTCACTTTTTGCAGATGACATGATACTATACATAGAGAATCCTAAAGATGGCACCAGAAAACTACGAGAGCTAATCAATGAATCTGGTAAAGTAGCAGGATACAAAATTAATGCACAGAAATCTGTTGCATTACTAGTACAGTTTTGAAACGTAAGACTCAGAGAATATTTATTGATGTTTTCAACAATTTTTGTTTTTATCAATCACAACTGCAATATACTGGTGCTGATATGAGAAACACTGATTAACGTTTTCCATATATATATATATACATATATACCTACATATATTTATAAATGCACATGCACCTATATAGTAATTCTCATGTGTTTATATTCTATCAGTATGACTAATCTCAAGCATTTTTTATAATTAGCACACTCATTCTTTTTACAGCATGTTTTCCTCCAAATCTTAAGTCCTTTTTCACTCTTCATTTGCCACTGAACTCCCACTGGAGTTAAAAATAATCAAATTTCCAATTCAGATATGCATAGCACTTTTCTTCCAAGGAGCTTATGTTGCTTTATAATTAGTTTCAAATTTAAGTTCTGGTGAGATATCAATAGTAGGTATGAAACACTATATAACCTCACTGGCCTGTAAAACAGAGTAGATATTCTTCTTACAAGTTCACCCCTGAAGAGTGATGGCACTGAGGAGGCCATGTGTTTTGTATGTCACTCAAATGTTAACCTGGTTTTTCTTCATCCATCTATTCTGTATCACACTGGCTATTAACTGTACAGAAATCAGTAATTCATTTTTTTCCAAGCATTTATTCAGTACCTACCATTTACCAGACATTGTGAAAGGCTGAAAGGAAGTAGACTAAAAGGTAAGTCTTGGTACCTGCCTTTTAGGAATTCTCCATTAAGTGGGGAAGACAGACCCATCCCAGCTTGACAGCACAGACTAGTTCAAACCAGACCGGATGAAGGTCTTTAGGAGCCCAAAGGAGGGAGGAATGTGGACACGACATTAAAAAGCATATCGAATCTTACTCCCAAATCTTAATTCTAGGATCTATAGATTCCCCCCAAAATATGCATTCTGAAATTGTTCAGACCAAATGGCCCCCTTAAGATTTCCTAAGGTAAGTTGGATTTCCTAACCACTTTTAGACTGTGCTTTCGTTTGTCCCACCTTGATTCCTAAAGCAAACAAAGCCTTCCACCCAGGAAAGAAATCCAGGCGGCGAGATTTAACTAGAACTCCATACTAGTAAACACTTATGAGTGAACATCAGGTTTGCATTCAGATACTAGAGACTTTAGGCTCTTCATCTTTGTACCTCAGGGCCCAGCTTAATATCTGGCAGACTGAATGGGAAATGAGTGGTTGCTGACTTGACTGAGTGAATCACAAAGCCACTATTCAGCAATGATAGTACATCAATTCGTCAGGAAGGTAAAGGCACACTGGAACGTCAAGAGCTGCTGTCACTCCCTAATAACTGGAAGTTGTATAAATCTTACATCCTGTTTTTTTCTCCTCTTAACATTCTAGCATAACTGTTTTCTTTTCTCATTTAATTCAAACTTTTCAGCGTGTATCAGTTTAGAAGCTATATAAATACATTATTGCTTGACTATATAATTTTTCTAACTATTCCCACTTATTGGAAATAGCCCAAAGGTCCTCTTTTTGTTCATTTTTATGAATAATATTACGGTGAACATCTTTGTGCGTAAAGTTTGTATGTATTTCTGATTACTTCTTAGAATAGGAACCCAGAAGTGGAATTAAAAGGTCACATTTAAAGTTCTTATGCTGTACTGACAAACTGCTTTCAAAAAAAGCTTAAATTCATTCTGACTGCAGGATATAAAAGTACTAATTTCACTGGACCTTTGCCAGCATTAAGCATTCTTAATTTTTTAAATCAATGCTAGTTTGCTAACTTAAACACATTAGACAAATAAATGAAAATAATGCTATTTGCATTTAACAGTTTCAAAGCAAGAGACCCTGAAAAGACTTGGGAATGCAGAAGAAAATAAGCTATTTAGATAGGGGCTTAACTTGGAAAATGACGCTGGATTTATTATTAGAATCCACAGACAGTTTCAGACATCTTTTATCTTTACTGATAACCTTCTCAAAGTCAAATTTAGAGTCCTTCACTCTGCAACTTTTCATATTACATTGAATCCTAGGCCTTGCTTCTCACTCTTGGACTCAACAACATATTAAAATGCATGCATTCTTTTATTTTACTTTATTTTGTTATCATTATTGTTTTGACTTTTTTTTGTTGGCCTTGCCATGTGGCATGCGGGATCTTAGTTCCCCAGCCAGGGATCAAACCTGTGCCCCGTGCAGTGGAAGCTCATAGTCCAAACCACTGGACCACCAGCGAATTCCCCATGCATTCTTTTAAATGGACAAAAATTAAATTTTAAAAAGAACTTAATAAACACTAAACATCAATGTTAACAAAATGCCCAACACCTCTCTAAAGAACTCAAGGAATTCCGGAAAGTTCTTTTCCTCAAAGGTTTTATTTCTTTTAACTACATTATTCTGAATTATTCTGAGTTAAGGATTAAATTGCATGCCCTTTCCGAGAGACCTGACGTTGTTACAACAAAGTTCACCTGTGTATTACATTTCTACTCTTTTCTATAAGCATATGACAAGAGATGGGATAATGAGTCTGAGATTCCATTTCATTTCGAGTTCTAGTACATATTTTGTTCTAACCTTGAGCATCCTTAAAAATGTCCCTCCTCAAAAACAAAACAAAAAAAGACACAGTAAACTCCTTGCTCATAACCGAAATTCTCAAATGAATAATGCTATCTCTATGACTCCAAGCAGTGAGAATTAAATGAGATAGTACATGTGAAAACACTCTAAAGAACTATAAAACTTCCCTTCCTCAAGTTTTTTCACTAAGACCCAGCACTTTAAATTATCAACTTTTAGAAAAAAGAAAGCACAACATATAACTTGATATAACTCAAGATAAAGCAAACTGAAAGCCCAATTCCCCATCCCCTGACCTAAAGACAACATAGGCATTAGCAGTAGGTTGATCTCCTTAATACATAGATACATAAAACACATATATACAAACATATATACACACATAAAATATTCTAAAATTAATTAAAAGATGTGAGCATTTCAAATAATTTTCATAGAAACAATTCCCTCTGCTAGGAAAAAAGACCAAACGCTAACAAAGTAATTGTTGCTGCCGCTAAAAGAATGAACGGTAGACTTTGGGTTTCACAGAACAATAAAATTCCAAAAACATTCTGCAGACTGACACACAGTAGCTTTATATTTTGTCAAACAAAGGTATTTAAGAGGAAAAAAAAACTAGCACAATTAACACCATTTTACCACTTTACCATTTAATTCCTTAAGTTAAATAACCTCAGTTTTAATAAAAAGCTCAGTACATTGTCCATGTTTTTCTAAACCCACAAAAATGTTGTCTCAGAACAGCACTGGGAATCACTTACCTAGACTATACTTAACTGAAGGACAACCACTGCCCCCTCCACATCTCCATTTCTTATCCACATTCCCTGCTGCTACTTCTTTTTGTCCTCCACCCTTTCTCTGTCAACAAGGCAGTCACCTATCCCAGACTCAACACTTCAGAAACCAAGGTCAAGGCAGACTTGGCTTGAGGGACACAATGTCCACAGATGGAGGGCAAATTTCCAATAGCAAGGACATCCTTAATTTTCCTGCCCTAATTGGCTGGGTTAAACCATTTCCAAAAGTAAAGATTTTTCTCTTTGAAATATAAATGTAGATAAGGATAAGGAGGAAAGATAAAGTGAGTGCAGATAACAACATAATGAAACCACCTACTTATTTTGATATCCTTGTTCAGAAAGTGGTAATTAAAGTAATAATACACAGAATTTTCATGTAATAAAAAATAAGCTAGCAGCAGCAGAAACACATTTTCTTTATCTCTTTTAAGAAAACCCTAAAATATCAGAATAACTTTTTAAAATTATAAGTTATAAAAGGTGACAAATTTTTTTTATGTTTTCTTTACTGTGAAATTCTTTCAATTTTTGCGTGGTATTAAAGAGATAGTGGGAAGGGATGCCACAATTACAGAAAAAATAATAATTTTTTTAGGAACTAACTACCAATTCTCAAATTAGCACTAGTAGTCTAAGTCCTCCATGTGTTTTTCATTTACATTCATGAGGGCAGAGTTTCTCCTGCTTTAGATTTTTTAAATGCTCCTTTAAAATGTGAAAGATTCTCAATATCTAA
Source organism: Aethalodelphis obliquidens (assembly GCF_003676395.1). Classification (NCBI taxonomy): domain Eukaryota; kingdom Metazoa; phylum Chordata; class Mammalia; order Artiodactyla; family Delphinidae; genus Aethalodelphis; species Aethalodelphis obliquidens. The sequence continues at coordinate 38,373,013 of NW_020837946.1, read as the reverse complement.
GCGCATAAGTATGATCACAGATCAAAACATTAAGTGACTTAAGCTTACGTCTAATTAAATATAAAAGGAAAATGATATCTTCTGGTTTGGAAATATGAATGCTTACACTTCTCTTGAGCATTAGACAGAAAGAGTTGTTGCATAATTTTCTGAAGCCAGAAACAAGATCAGTATATACTATTTTACTAAGTTTCAGTTACTGTACGTTCCTCAAAAAAGGACCATTACACAGGAGGAATCCCACTTCACGTTCTCTTCTGCACTCGCCCCCACCCCGGTCCCCACAGATGATTTAGATTACAAGTGAACTTAATCACTCAAGTCACCTTGAGCTAAGTATTCTTCACTATGAAAACCTTGACTTTCCTTGAATCTAACTCCCATAGTTTTATTTATTTTGAAAATGCTTTCAAAATAGTGCTAGGATTTACATGAAAAGATAGTCATAAAATATAACATTCCCATTTTGCTTTCAAATTTAGTCTCAATGGTCAAAAACAAACACAATAGTTTTATAACATATTTCCTATTTATTTGTCTTCATTTAACCAACTCTGGTAGTGGGGGGCGGGTGTTTATGTTTGTTCTGCTCCTTCTTTCCTTCCTTCCTTTCAACTTAGTTGAACTACATACCATCCTGTAATGGATATTGCTGGTGAAAATGTGAATCAGGATATTATTGTGAAGTTTCCTTCCCTCAGAGAGAAAACATGCTACAGGTACAAAGTCAAACAACAATATATTAACAAATTCACATAACTGTCCCTAAATGTTACATAACTTTTCAAACTTTGCATGATCCAAGAGGAAAATGGATACTGAAGAGCATCCTGGAACAGCTGACTCTTCGTCTGTTACACATAATCTCACCCCAGTGACGAAGGGAACTTCCCTTCTCTTCCCCTCCACTGGTGAATAATTCCCTCCCTTCCACTGCTGCTCATATCTCATGACTATTCCTTCTTTCATTTAACAAGTATGTGCCAGGCTTTGTTCTAAGAAACAATGGAGAGCTGGAGCAGTGATGGTCCCTGCCCGATGGAGCTTACGCTGGGTGGAGGGAGCATGCTCTTTACCCAGCCTTGACCCTCCCAATACCAACAGGAGCTGGAGCCATGCTCTTATGCAGGTCCACTGCTACCAACAGAAGGTTCAGGGCAAAAGTACAAACGGAGGCTCACCTCCTCCCATATGTCTAAATACTGAAAGGCTATAAATTAACCTAACAAATATGTTCTATTCTCCTACCTTGACCCTCATAACGACTTGAAAGGCCAGGTCTGAATGGAGAATTCTAACCGGAATGTGACTTGCCGAAGGGGCCAGGTACCCCTCTCTTTCTACCCCCAGCTCTGTCCAAGACAAAGGGCCTCATTCATGCATACTTGTGGACACGGAGCCAGCTCAAGCCCTATTCACACCTTCTATAAACAACTGCCTTCTAGACACCCCTTGGGCCTAAGGGTGTGCACACTGGCTTCCCTGTCTATCCTTAATAGGAACTCCCATGAAGAGGCCAAGAAGGCCCTAGAAGCAGGCTTGGGGCTTTGGGGCAGGGAAATCCAGTACCCAGAGTGCCTAGAGGGTGTTTCAGAAGGCAGGGCGAATCTAGGCGCAGGCTCCAGGTGGATACATTGCTTGGCCCTGTGGACTCCTAGACCCGTGGGGAGGGAGGGCCTCTTGTCCAGTTCTAAGGGCACAAGTGTACTCTTGAAGTACAGAGGCAGGAGATTAGATTGTTCAGTGTCTGTCTTCAGTATCATTTAAGAGCAGCAAGAGAGAAAGGGGAACAGAGGAGTCAGGGGCCAGGGAACAAACCTACTATCCTGATGCCACCAAGTGATTCCACCACTCCCCACCATCGCGTTCCTCCACCCAGACGGCCAAGAGCAGCAGTAGAAGGAAGGGGAAGGGGAAAGGAGAGGGCCAGTACTCTGCTACTGCAGAAGGGTGTCTCCCTGTAACAGCAGAGTTCAGGGCACAGCCCAGAAGAATTGGGTGGGGAAAAAGGAAACAAGAAGGTAGGTGAAAAGGAACTGATATTTACCAAGCCTCTGCTCCAGGCCAGTTCCGTCCTCTCACAGGGACAGAAACACAAACACAAAAATTTACACCATAAGCAGTGTCTAATGTGCTGTTTATTAAATTATACCCAAAAACTTAATTAAAGTACTTTTCCCACCACAGGCTTTGCTCTGCTCTTCATGAGTCTTCCACAACAGAGCCAACCCAATGACTCCCGCTGTCAAATCAACCCCAGGTGCTTCTAATCTGGGAGTAGCCCATGCTTGCTTGATTCAAAAATGGCAGAGGCCATGCAATCCCTGGCTAAGCAGTGGTGCCTGGACTCTGGTACAGCCAACCCCCAATCACAGAGATGCAATCCATACTCTCTGGGCTCACCTCCTGAATGCTTCTACCTGACTAATTCTCCACTCAGTCCCTCCAAGCCAGAGACACCTGGCAGCAAGGCTGTCTCATATAATCATCACAGCAGTTATCTCTCCTTCCTCTTCCTCTGTCTACCCACCAGGCAAATGGCATGGGCTTCAGGGGGATGCTTACAGATCCATGCCAGCCCACGGGTCCACAAACCTCTACATCACGTTACTTTCTGTTTTATGTTACCCTTCCATCTAGAGCACAATTCTCCCCTTCTTCCTCCACACCAGCCCTCGCCCTCATAAGAATTCAAGTTCATTCCCTTTTTCCCTGACATATCTCTTCTACTTGACTTGTTTATTTGTGAGTTCTTTGGGATGGAGTGTATGACCAAACCTTATGTGTCATGCACTCAAATACTGGAGAAGGAGGGTTTGAACATGCCTTGTACATTTAGGAACCATGCTTCTTACACATATTTTCTCACTTACTCTTCACAAAATTTCACAACTATTATTACTATCCACAGTTTTACCCACTGAATTCAGAGAGATTAAGCAAGTTGCTCAAGATGACAAAGCTAGAATAAGTGTGAACACAGCAGAGTTCTACCTGGACCTGTGAAAGTCCAGTTACTCTCCTTCTACTGTGTTAGTTTCCTGCCTGATGCGTGGCTGCTGACTTCAGAGTCTTACGTATGGGTGTGGGGCTACATTTGCCTTAAGTAGCCTGTTAAAGGTTGATCCACAATAACAAGGATAAAATATTATATTAACAAGATTTTATAGTTTAAAAAGAACTTTAAAAATAATGTTTAAACACCAAGATAGCAGAAAGAAAGAATAAGGATAAAACAGCGATTAATGAAAGAAAAAACAAAGAAATTAACTTGATTAATAAAGCAAAAGATGATACTTTTAAAAGACCGATAGAGCACACAAATCACAGGTTAGCCTGATTTTTAAAAAGAAGAAAAACAGAAATAAGCAACACTAAAAATGAGAAAGAGGACACAACCGCGAATTCAGTATTTACAGAATACTTCAGATTTACACCAATAAATTTGAAACTCTAACCAAGTGGATAATTTTCTAAGAAAATATAAATATACTAATCATTCAACAAACATTTACGGAGGACCTTTCTATATGCCAAGCACGAGGTCTATCACAGTCAACAAAACAGATGAAGTCTCTCCCACTGTAGAGCTTCCCTGGGGCAGAGGGAGCAGGGATGTTGAGGGACAGAGAGAAATAAACATGTAGCATGTCATGTGGTGATTAAGTACCACAAAGAAAAATAAAGATGGTTAGTGGAGAGATACAAGGAAAGGGGTTCATCTTTTAATGAAGTGGTCAAGGAAGGACAGACGCAAAAGGGAAAAAAACTGGAACTACCTGACTATTCAAGTTCTGTGAGGAGAACAAAGAGGTAACATGATCTGATGTCACTTTAAAAGAAGCAGAGTGGGGCTTCCCTGGTGGCACAGTGGTTGACAGTCCGCCTGC
>NW_020837946.1:38260509-38369023 GCF_003676395.1 Aethalodelphis obliquidens | reverse complement strand
CAGAGTGAAGTAAGTCAGAAAGAGAAAAACAAATACCGTATGCTAACGCATATATATGGAATCCAAGAAAAAAAAAAGGTCATGCAGAACCTAGGGGTAAGATGGGAATAAAGACACTGACCTACTAGAGAATGGACTTGAGGATATGGGGAGGGGAAGGGTGCGCTGTGACAAAGTGAGAGAGTGGCATGGACATATGTACACTACCAAACGTAGAATAGATAGCTAGTGGGAAACAGCCACATAGCACAGGGAAATCAGCTCGGTGCTTTGTGACCTCCTGGAGGGGTGGGATAGGGAGGGTGGGAGGGAGGGAGATGCAAGAGGGAAGAGATACAGGAACATATGTATGTGTATAACTGATTCACTTTGTTATAAAGCAGAAACTAACACACCATTATAAAGCAATTATACTCCAATAAAGATATTAAAAAAACAAACAAAAAAAAGCATTCTAGGTCAAGAAGGACCTGGAAGAGGTGAAAATACTGCACAGACCAATAACTCTGGGAGGCATTAGAAAAGTCATTAAAAAAAAACACTACTTCTAAAAAAAGGGACACCCAGATGGCTTTATAAGTGAACTCCATCAAGCCTTTGAAGAACTGATAACCCCTATATGGAAAGCTTCTGAACATTTAAGAGGCTAACAGAACCTGCAAAACAAAGCCAAGGATACATATAGAGCTTTCCTCCCCACTCACACACACGCACACACACGCACACACGCATACATACACACACACTACTTCATAGGCCAATGTTTCCCAAACCTCAATCACTCCAGTACCATCTTCACAATTTTTAACAGATCCAGATACCACATATAGTACATTTAAATATTATTTAATGTGCATTTAAACTGATTGGCTACTCTAAAAGATAAATTTCTACCACTATCATAAATAGAAAATCAGTATCATCTGTCAAAATTAATTAAAACAATTGTATGCCTATTACAATTTTTGAAATATTCATCTGCACACTACCAAAGAGTAGGTCACATTCTGTCAGTACTTGGTGCTGGCAAATGGACCATATTTTGAGAAACACTGCTATAGGCCAAACTCTCTTATGACTCTTGGTATAAAACATTTTAAATATAATATTAGAAAATCTAATACAGAAATGGTCTTAAAGAACAATCATGATCAATAAGTTTTATTCCAGAAATAAAAGAATGGCTCAACACTGGGGAATCTATTTAGGTGTGCATACACTAAATTTAATATATGTACGTATATACACACAGAGAGACATGCGTGGATAGACTACAAAGCACATTCAAACCCACTGCCTATCTCTCTTGAAATAAGTCATACCCAACTTAGAGAGAAAAACAGGCTAAGGGGTGTTATATAATCTGACCAAGCTCTAGCTCATATATTTAGAGCAGTGGTTTTCAACCAGGGAAGATTTTTCCCTCCGGAGAACATTTGGCGATGTCTGGGAACATTTTTGATTGTCGTGACTCAGGGGGACTGATACTGACATCCAGTGGGTGAGGCCAGGGATGCTGTTAAACCTTCAACAATGAACACATAGGACAACCCCCAGGACAAATAATTAACCAGCCCAAAGTGTCAACAGTGGTGAGGCTGAGAAACCCTGGCTTCATCTAACTCCAAAATCTGACTGCAGGTCCAGGACTCTTTCCACTGCATTTCTATCACTGAATTAAAACATTATTTCTATGGAAGAATACATTTTGAATTCTAAATAACCAACTCTAAAACTTACCTAAACATGATACATAACTGAGGAGTCACAGTTAAGAGAAAGGACAGCTCACTCCACGCGGAGTCTTCTTCCCCCAGTGGAACTACAAGTGAGAAAAGTTAACGCATTCTTTCCACCACCAGGGCAGGGTCAGATGGTTTAAGAGCAGTCAACCAAAATGTTTGTCCAGCTACTTTTCTCCTGTGCCATTAACATTCCTCTTTGACTCCAACATGCTCTGCAAACCTGGGTCCATCATTTTAAACTGTCCTGGGAGATTTTATAATAGGCTAGTGTTGTTTAAATACTGTTTGCTTACACCATTTATACAATTTATGTATTACGGAGAAAAAAAAATGGACTACTTTAAACAAGAAGGTATTTTTATCCCTCTGCAACTGTCTCTGAAAGAGTACTGCTTTCTGAAAAATGGAAGGAGACATAAACATATTACTTTACTTTTCTTCCATTAAATCTCCTGACCTGCTTTTTCTAACCTGCTTTCAATTCTTTTACTACAAGGGCAGAGGGGAGAAAAGAACAGTTAATAAGCCACCTGTGTCAAATATAGAAGCTTGCATCCACCAGTCTCTCGGGATATTCAGGACAAACAAGCTAAATATTTCCACCCTTCCCTGTGGTGCAGCTAAAATACAAACTATAAAACTAAACCAGTAAACATTTTCTGCAAGATCACAACTGAATGGACTGCAGAAGAAAGCTACTGGGGCTCCGCTGGTGGCGCAGAGGTTGAGAGTCCGCCTGCCGATGCAGGGGACACGGGTTCGTGCCCCGGTCTGGGAAGATCCCACGTGCCGCAGAACGGCGGGGCCCGTGAGCCATGGCCGCTGAGCCTGCGCGTCCGGAGCCTGTGCTCCGCAACGGGAGAGACCACAACAGTGAGAGGCCCGCGTACCGCAAAAAAAAAAAAAAAAAAAATGCTACTGGATTCTCACTGCAGCTGATGAGCTTGAAGTATTTGACTTTCAAAATTCATGGATTATAAAAAGCATCAATATGTGTGCAGGGTTATGTGTAGGTTGAGTAGGTGGGGGTATAATAAGAAAGAACAACAGTATTTTGGTTCTTTAGCAGATTTAATTCCTTCACCCCAGCCTCCCACTGGTATTGCTGAGGATATGCAAATTACCCCAGAATGCACTTCTCCAGCTTTCCTCCTTCTTCCTCTTTGCCCTCCATCCCCCTCATCCCCCAAAGACATCTTATCACGGAATGAGCACTCTTGTTTCTTTCATTTCTCCTCCATTTTCTCCACCCCTGAAGAGAACCCCGTGATTTCCTAAAGGATTTCTTTTTATGAATATTTTCATCTTGAGGTTTCAAATAACCACAACTATTACTCTGTATAAAAAAATATTTCTACCAAGAGCAGGACAAAAAGTAAATCATTAAATGTTTAAATAAGCTTCTGGCGCGAATGTAGAAAAATTTAAAGGGTTTAATAGAATCGTAATATTTTCTTTAGAAAGATTCCCTTTGTTATACTTCATAATATTTAAAACAAACAAACAAACCTTCCAGCCATCAACACTAAAGACTTTCAAAGATTTTTTTAAGTGGGACTTTAGTAGTATTTTCCACAAATATGGGGATTTTTTATTTTTTATTTTTTTTTTGCTTAGGCATCTATTTTTTTTAATGCTATGATCAAAAACCCCAAAGAGTTTATGGACAAGTGGTTCTAGTTATTATGTAGCACTGAAGTTTTAATTAGTATGAAACTAATTTCATGGTGACTTATTTTTCCCCTCAGAATTGTAATCGCAAGCAATTAGTAGTAAGGACTTCTCCCCTCTGGTAAATCTCCAAAAATCAGACTTTGCAATCTGTGATAATACAGGTACAATAAATAAATTACTTTTAGAATTTTAAAGTACTACATTCCCAAATGTGAAACCACAAGCACCAGAATTGTAATTAATAAACTTACCAAAACATCAATCAATATTTCCATTCATTTTCTGAGATAATTCAAATAGAAATGGGCTTTAAATCAGGACTGACTGCCACACTGCAGAGGTGCAAATTAATTCCACAACCCACCTTCAAGCCTACTGTGCCAATACCATCGTTTGATTCATCCAACAAATATCTGAGTGCCTGATGTATGCCACACACAATAGCAGGGGTTGAGAGTTCAGTGATGAACAAGCAGGGAGGGCCCATCATAGAGCTTACAACTTGGTATTAAATTAAGTAAGCACATAAATAAGTATATGATTACAAAGTATGATAGGTGTGATTAAAGGAACAAACAGGCCTGAACGAGGAAGACAAAGTATTGTAAGGTTAGCATTGTAAGGTTAGCACTGCATGAGAAAACTGTGTAATTCAAAGGAGAAAGCTGTAAGAGGCGAGCAGAGGATGATGCATGAAGGTTTCTAGAAAGGCCAGTAGGAGAGTAGGGACAGAGGAGGGTGCAAGGTGGGGTAAAGAGAACAGCAACTATTCCGAGCAGGCCCTGAGAATCAGGGTAACAGGAGCTGTGACATCACTAGTAGGGCAATCTGACAGATTCTCTTTCAGTGGGTGTCCTTCACCACAGCCTGCTCACTGGACATTCTGTGATCCAAGAGGGATTTTGACGCACTACTCCATACCAAGGGTCACAAACTCCAATGCCCCTGGGGGCCAGGCAGGTAAGGAAAATTAACAAAGCCAGCTATAAACACACCACGTGTGAAAGATGGGGACTATGGGGACACAGGTGGGGACCTGAAAAACAGGCAGGGAGCAATTAATTGCCACTTTTATCCATGGGGCCAAACAGAGTTTTTTTAAGAGATGCTAGAAATCTGGATTTTTTTCATGTGACATATTCCAATTTGGGGCCAAATAAAGCAAGTTTGAGGGCCACCATTTTGCAACCTTCCTGTAACATTTTACATCACTTACTTTGGATACAAAAGACTTTTCCTAAATCTTCAACTAGTTTTACTTTTGAATCTACCACTAACACAATATCTCTGACCAAGAAAAAAAAAACAAAACCTATAACACAATCCATTCCTCTATTATCGTCCTTTATTTTTTTTTAATTGAGGTATAATTGACATATAACATTATATTAGTTTCAGGTGTACAACATAATGATTCAAGATTTGTGTATACTGAAAAATGATCACAGTAAGTCTAGTTAACATCCATCACCATACACAGTTACACTTTTTTTTCTTGTGATGAGAACTTTTCAGGTCTACTCTCTTAGCAACTTCCAAACACACTACAGTATTATTAACTAGAGTCACCATGCTGTACATTATATCCCCAGGACTTATTTTACAACTGCAACCTTTTGTTCCCTTTCACCCATTTTACCTTTATTCTTTAAACCTAAACAATCCATAAATATATATATATATATATATTTTTTTTTTTTTTTTTTTTTTTTTTTTTTTTTGCGGTACGCAGGGCCTCTCACTGTTGTGGCCTCTCCCGTTGCGGAGCACAGGCTCCGGATGCGCAGGCTCAGCGGCCATGGCTCACGGGCCCAGCCGCTCTGCGGCATGTGGGATCCTCCCGGACCGGGGCACAAACCCACGTCCCCTGCATCGGCAGGTGGACTCTCAACCACTGCGCCACCAGGGAAGCCCCATAAATATTTTAAGCATAGATAACATTGAAGATACAATAGCACATTCCATAATATTCTATACTTTACATGTAAAGTTTGCTATCTTTAAATGTAAATCTACCACAATGGTGGTTGTTGTTTTACCTGTTATACAATACACCTAAAGAGTATTCAATAAGCACTTTCAGGGCTTCCCTGGTGGTGCAGTGGTTGAGAGTCCGCCTGCCGATGCAGGGGACACGGGTTCATGCCCCGGTCCGGGAAGATCCCACATGCCACGGAGTGGCTGGGCCCGTGAGCCATGGCCGTTGAGCCTGTGCGTCCGGAGCCTGTGCTCCGCAACGGGAGAGGCCACAACAGTGAGAGGCCCGCGTACCGCAAAAAAAAAAAAAAAAAGCACTTTCAGCACCATGCTAAATCCTCATCCTCAGAGAGATTTTAATACTGTTGGTGAGAAAACTGTCACAAAACCAAAAAGAAAACAATGAAAAATCAGTATATAATTAAATCTAATTGTACAGAACAAATGAACATAGTAAGTCACAAAAAAAATAAATCATATGTAGAGAGATAGAGTAAGTAAAAAGGATCATCTGCACTGGTGCTACTCAAAGAATGGTACGCAGATCTGTGCCCATTGGCCAATGGTTTGCTACTGGTCCATGAAATAAGTACAGAAATGGAAAGTTAAGCAGCTAGAAACTTTTCTAGCATTTTGACACTGCTCTGACATCCAAGCTTGTACTCAGTGGACTTTGTTCATTGAACAAGTCATAGGCCAGTTAGGGTGCTATCAAACTCACGGGGTGGGACATGTGTGGCACAAGCTGCATGCCAGGAATGTACATTCAGTCCATGTCACAACATGTAACACTTTCACATTCATTGTCAACTATAACCCAACAGTGTATAAAACCCAGAAATCATTTCTTTCTTCAAGAAGCAAGTTATTTACTACAAAATTGTTGAAACTGGTTACTGATAAAGGATGGAAGATTAGGGTTTCCCTGGTGGCGCAGAGGTTGAGAGTCCGCCTGCCGATGCAGGGGACACGGGTTCGTGCCCCGGTCCGGGAAGATCCCACATGCTGCGGAGCGGCTGGGCCCACAAGCCATGGCCACTGAGCCTGTGCGTCCGGAGCCTGTGCTCCGCAACGGGAGAGGCCATAACAGTGAGAGGCCCGCGTACCGCAAAAATAAATAAATAAATTAAATAAAAATACATAACAAATTGGGAGAAATCATTTAAAAAAAAAAAAAAAAAAGGATGGAAGATTAATTTGAAAATAATAGCATTACTTGTTTCACTTTGAGTTTTTTTATTTTAAAACTTCTCTAATCAATGAATTTGGTAAAGTAGCAGGATACAAAATTAATGCACAGAAATCTCTGGTATTCCTATACACTAATGATGAAAAATCTGAAAGAGAAATTAAGGAAACACTCCCATTTACCATTGCAACAAAAAGAATAAAGTACCTAGGAATAAACCTACCTAAGGAGACAAAAGACCTGAATGCAGAAAAGTATAAGACACCGATGACAGAAATTAAAGAGGATACAAACAGATGGAGAGATATACCATGTTCTTGTATTGGGAAGAATCAACATTGTGAAAATGACTATACTACCCAAAGCAACCTACGCATTCAATGCAATCCCTATCAAACTACCACTGGCATTTATCACAGAACTAGAATAAAAAATTTCACAATTTGTATGGAAATATAAAAGACCCCGAATAACCAAAGCAATATTGAGAAAGATAAACAGAGCTGGAGGAATCAGGCTCCCAGACTTCAGACTATACTACAAAGCTACAGTAATCAAGACAGTATGGTACTAACACAAAAACAGAAATATAGATCAATGGAACAGGATAAAAAGCCCAGAGATAAACCCATGCACATATGGTCACCTTATTTTTGATAAAGGAGGCAGGAATATACAACAGAGAAAAGACAGCCTCTTCAATAAGTGGTGCTGGGAAAACTGGAGAGCTACATGTAAAAGAATGAAATTAGAACACTCCCTAACGCCGTACACAAAAATAACCTCAAAATGGATTAAAGACCTAAATGTAAGGCCAGACACTATCAAACTCTTAGAGGAAAACATAGGCAGGACACTCTATGACATAAATCCCAGCAAGATCCTTTTTGACCCACCTCCTAGAGAAATGGAAATAAAAACAAAAATAAACAAATGGAACCTAAAGAAACTTAAAAGCTTTTGCACAGCAAAGGAAACCATAAACAAGATGAAAAGACAACCCTGAAAATGGGAGAAAATATTTGCAAATGAAGCAACTGACAAAGGATTAATCTCCAAAATTTACAAGCAGCTCATGCAGCTCAATATCCAAAAAACAAACAACCCAATCCAAACATGGGCAGAAGACCTAAATAGACATATCTCCAAAGAAGATATACAGACTGCCAACAAACACATGAAAGAATGCTCAACATAACTAATCATTAAAGAGATGCAAGTCAAAACTACAATGAGATATCATCTCACACCAGTCAGAATGGCCATCATCAAAAAATCTACAAACAATAAATGCTGGAGAGGGTGTGGAGAAAAGGGAACCCTCTTGCACTGTTGGTGGGAATGTAAATTGATACAGCCACTATGGAGAACAGTATGGAGGTTCCTTAAAAAACTAAAAATAGAACTACCATACGACCCAGCAATCCCACTACTGGGCATGTACCCTGAGAAAACCGTAATTCAAAAAGAGCCATGTACCACAATGTTCATTGCAGCTCTATTTACAATAGCCAGGATATGGGAGCAACCTAAGCGTCCACTGACAAATGAATGGATAAAGAAGATGTGGCACATATATACAATGGAATATTACTCAGCCATAAAAAGAAACGAAATTGAGTTATTTGTAGTGAGGTGGATGGACCTAGAGTCTGTCATACAGAGTGAAGTCAGAAAGAGAAAAACAAATACCATATGCTAACACATATATATGGAATCTAAAAAAAAAAAAAAAAATGGTTCTGAAGAACCTAGGGGCAGGACAGGAATTAAGATACAGACGTAGAGAATGGACTTGAGGACACAGGAAGGGGGAAGGGTAAGCTGGGACAAACTGAGAGAGCAGCACAGACATATATACACTACCAAATATAAAATAGCTAGTGGGAAGCAGTCGCATAGCACAGGGAGATCAGCTCAGTGCTCTCTGACCTCCTAGAGGGGTGGGATAGGGAGGGTGGGAGTGAGATGCAAGAGAGAGGAGATATGGAGATATATGTATATGTATAGCTGATTCACTTTGTTTTAGAGCAGAAACTAACACACCATTGTAAAGCATTTATACTGCAATAAAGATGTTTAAAAAAACAAAAACTTCTCCATGTTTTTAGTCTTTATTTTCATTTTATTTATTTGTTTGTTTTTGGCCACACTGCGTGGCATGCAGGATCTTAGTTCCCTGACCAGGAATCGGACGCGCATGCCTTACAGTGGAAGTGCAGAGTCTTAACCACTGGACCACCAGGGAAGTTCCTGCTTCACTTTGTATAAAAGTATTAAATGAATATCCTGACTTTGCTAAGATTGCTTTAAAAATCTATTCTTCCTTTCCTGTCAACATAGACTCTGCAAGAATTGTTTGTCTACTACGAGTGTTATCAAATCAAAACCTGAAACATTTTAGGTAGACATTATGCCTTGTGAGTAGCAGGTCATCAGCCCTATAAGTTCTGCAATTTCTTCTTTTTTCCTATGTTATGTTTGCTAGTGTTTATTGGAATGTCATTTTGTTGGTTGAATCTAATAATAAAAACTTCGGGCTTATATTTTATATGTATGGTTTCTGTTTTATTTTTCTAGTAACTCACAGTATCAGCCCATAATGTATTGAAAATTAAAATTTTAAAAAAGAAAAACTGGCCCTTCTCCAAAGATAATTTGAAAAATACTGATCTAGCCTCAGACTGCTAGAAAACAAGCCAGAGTTATGCAAACATAGCTTTCCCAAGGGCTATCTTTTCCAAAATTCAGGATGTGCTGCTTGGTAATAGGCTAGGCATTAAGTCACATTGAATCAGAGAGTAAGAAAGTTTCTGCACGCTGACCTTTTTGGAAAAGGTCTGGGTCTTTTAATCGGTTAAGGTAGGTACAAGCTATATATCCCACTCCTCACGAGCTTGCTGCTGGGGAGTATGTTAAGTCATAGACTAAATTCAGCCAAAGGTACACTTACTGTTAAGCAGGCATCAAACCTGTTTTGTAACTGAAGGACGTCCCACTTTCTTCCTCTGGTACTTCCTCTGGTACTTAGACAAGAGACACTCAGAAAAACACCAGGGTGTCTTGATGGCAGGACAAGCCACTGTCCCGGGACCCTGCCCCAGTAGTGACTCCCGGGCTTCCCACAGCTCATTCATACAAATGGCATCCATTTCATGGCTGAAAAATTATTCCTAACATCCCTTAAGGTAACGAAATCCTCTGGTATAGATTTCTATAACAATACTTGAAGTTCTAAATATCCAGCACTGAGGTGCTCATTCCTTATGAGGGTACCTGAAATAATAGCCTCTAAGAAGAAAATCAGGCAGGGATCACGGCATTTATTCTGAGGCACTTTTGGACTAAATTGACACACATACCATACAAGGATTTTATTCCAGTAATTCTACTGAAATAAAGTCTCTCTTTGATGATAGGGTGCTGTGAATAAACCTTCAACACTTGCTAAGCTCCCATTTTAACAGAAGAAATTTGGCTTAGAGCCTTTGGCAAGTATCAGTATCAGACTAAAAGTTAATTACATTGTTTTGTTTTCACTGTAATGACTACTAGTTACCTTCTCTTGATCATGTAATAATGATATATGAGCTACCTTTTGAAATAAATTTACTTAAGTTAAATTAAAAGTGAGTAAATAGAAAATACCAGGTAATCAATAGTAGAGGCGCATAAGGTGAAAACTGTTCCATCCTAAGTTATGGACACACCCAAGTACCCCCAATCCCACTTCCCCACACTTTTAGGACACAGCAGCTCTCCAGTGACTGGGGAGGGAAACTATTGCTAAAAAGGTCTGGAGCGCATTAATTTCCCATAATTCTACATCAAGCATCACTCAGGTAAATCCCATGGGGTAACCATCCTTATTGCAACCCTTTTTCCTTCAACACCCCCCAGAGAACGTATGGCTTACAATTCGGCTTCTCCAACGTTCGTGTTAATCAAATTTTAGCAGTATAAAATAGGAAGGGGAGGAAGAGAGTTTTTATACACAACTGGGATAAGGTGAAGAAAGACAGAAATGCACTGCACTAACATAGCTATGGAACTGTGGACTGTTTTTTGTTTGTTTGTTTGTTTTCTTCTCCTCCTGTCTTTATCTATTTTTCCAAATTTTCTATAATGTTGTTATAGGTCTCTTATAAACCAAAAATGTGTTAAGGAAAAGTAAAATATAATGAAAAAAATATGCAGAGGCATCTGAGCCTAACGTGATGGGAAATGGGACACAAACCAAATTTATAAGACCCACATGGTGATAGTTCACTTTACAAAAGGCTTCTGCGCATCATCTCAGAGAACTCCCTTAGCGAGTTCCCATTCAGAGGCTCGGTAGGATCCTTAACTCCTCTGTGCCATGCATTCGCAGTAATGACGTTTACTGTGCATTCCACCGCACATAAAAATGTTTATTAGCAAGTAGGTACAAAAGAATCATACTCTGAATGCCAGTACTCCGGCAGGCCAGTAATGCCAATAATGTCAAACCCAGCCTTAGCTTGGTGCCTGCTGCCTTCTTGTCTGCCTGGTTGTCCTCTCTGTATCTCTGCCTCTCCCAGGCAGGCCTCTCCGGCTCCTTACCAGTCTCCCCACCATGCCTGTCCCACAGTGTCATATGGCATATGTCTCCACTACCCCATGCAGCGCCTTGAGAACCAGGACATGTCATTTCTCTGTGTCCCTAGCGCCATGCCCAGATCTTAGGCCCACAGAGGGAGCCCAACAGATGTCTGCCTTGGTACTAGAACTGATTCAATTTACAACCAAGAAAAAGAAACAGAAAACATTTAATACTAATAATAGCTACCACTTACATAGGTGCTTTACGTACCTCATCTCAGTTAACGGAGCCTTCAGCCCTCTGAGGTACTTATCATTATCCCCGTGCGACAGGTGAGGAAACAAGGTGGGGAGAGGCTATGTAGCACATCCCTGTCCAATCTCAAATCCTTAGAAGGTGGTGGAGTCAGGATCGAAACTCCCGCCTCATGTGAAAATGACTTTCCTCTGCCACCCAGTTTCACTTTCCCAGGTTCACCAGTACAGCAGAACCGCTGTCAACAATCTCTCCCACAGCAACACATCAGTAACTCAACAACTGTTCCCCAAAAAAAGATCAAAATAAACAGAAAAGAGCAATGGCAGCTTGCCTCAGCTGTGACATCAGCACCTTAATCAGTATGTGTTCTGAGGAACATTTGCACACTTTCTTATTTCTTGAAAACACGTAAGTGTAAAGTCCCATAATAAACTTTGCTTAAACAAAAGTAATAATTTATGCTAAGAAGCATTTTGTCTCATTGCTTCTAATTTTTTGAGATCAGTCCAGTCCATTCCTGATGGCAAAAAGGCAAAAGCTTCCCTGAAACACTTAGAGAAAGAGGGATGCAGATTCAGACTGTATTTCTGTATTTTCCTTGTTTCTAGGGGTCACAGGGGTAATTAGAGTTAAGAGTAAATTTAAAGTTTAAGCCAAGAAAATCAGAATGATGAGAACTATGTGAATTAGGCATAGTTACTTTTTTATGCTTATCTATGTTTTCTATATGTCTTACAAGTGAACGAAAGTACTACTTTTTACAATTAGGGTAGAAAATGTTATAATTTTTAAAAAGAACTAAAGATTTCCTCTCACCGATCATCTACAGCACATATTAACCTAAACTGAACTTGAACATAAGCTTAGTGTTATATTACCTGGAATTTACCTTAAAATATTACAGCAGAGCAATATGAAATGTATGCATGTATTAGTTTTAATCTCCATCCTAACTGGGACTGTACACTCCAAAGGCAGTCAACTGACACTGACTCAAAAGAACCACTCTACCTTTCTCTCCAATCAACACTGGTGGTTTTGATCATAGGTCTTATAGATGTTAGAGACAAGTTTTCACTGGTCAAATTTCAGTGGCGTTGAAGATGTGGGAACTGATCTCTTCCATGAACCTGGTACAAAAATCTAATGATTAAATGCAATGTGGTATTCTGGATTGGATTTTAGATTTGAAAAAGAATATCAGTGGGGAAAAGTCTGGGGTTTAGTTAACATTAATGTGCCAGTGTTTACTTCTCAGTTTTGACAGATAGACCATGGCAGTGTGGAAGGTTAACAAAAGGGGAAATTGGATAAGAGGAATATGGAAACTCTGTATTATCTCTGCAATTTTCCTGTAAATGTCAAATTATTACCCTAAAATAAAAATCTATAAGCGTGCAGACCATGACATTAAGAATAGCACCTTAGGTCTGATTCTTCAAAGCCCTCTGGGTAGTGTCCATTCCAATGGATTCCTGTCCACCCAACACTAGGTAGCTAACAAAGTATTCCTGCTACAACATTGTTGCAATTGCCCCAGGAAAACCTATCATGCAATGTACAACTAAAAAGCACCGAAAAGGACACATTGTTGGGAATTCATAGAGCTTACAGAACAGGTTGTATGAGTCTTTTGTACCTTCTTGCTAATCAACATTTTTATGTGCAATGAAATGAAGTTCGAAGCTTGCTTTCATTATTACCCAGTAAGAAAGCTACTCCTAAGTACTGGAGGTTAGTGATGTTTACCAAAACAAATAAGCCTCATACTTGTGCATAACCAGAATGGCTTAGATTGGTTTGTAATGCAATACTCAAAACAGTTTTTCAACTGTAGCTTTTAATGGTGGATGTGCATGAATGTCCCATGAGTAAGCAAAATAGAAACAAGGAGACAAGGGAGGTCTGAGGGAATCCAATCAGCTCCCGCAGGAGGAAATACATGAGTAATTCACCAGAAATAAGAAAAAAATTATAAGGTCAGAAAAAAATACACTGTGAACAGCATAAAGCTAGCTGAAACATAGAACCGTGTGGTTTTAAGATCTACAGAAGCGAGTATGCAAACAAAGCACGTTTCCCATCCATTCCTTAACATCGCTCGTATCCCTGCCAAAACCCAGTGGCTGTGGACCATATGAACACCCCGGAAAGGGTAAGGTCAAGGAGAAAAGCACGATTTCATTTCACATTCCCAACAATCTAATGTAAGTAGATACTATCATTCCATTTTACATGTGAAGACTCGACCTCCTCTTGTAGGTAAAGTATTAACTGGCCCAAGTCGTGGGCCCAGAATGAGACCCAAGCCTGTCACTTCTATGCAGTTTCCCCAATCCTGCAGTCTCCCTTTTACGAAAAAGTGAGCACCAAAAAAGAAAAACCTACCATTAGTGGCCAACTCACAACTGCTTTTATGTAGAAAACGTCTAACAGAGATAATTATAAAATATTCTCTTCACAATAATGTTTCAGAAACTTATATATGAATATTAGTACATCATTTTAACCCAGGCACCATCCACAACATGAAGCTGTACCTGCCAAACTTGGAAGCTCACAGTTAGGGTTTGAGGCAATGCTAAAAGCACTGCAAATGCCAGGAAAACCTTCTCAGAGTATCAAAGTTTACCTAATGTGGAATAATTTAAAACAGTATTTTTATGTTAAAACAAGAGATATATATAAAATAGAATGCTACATCTGCACAAATGTTAAAAACAATGCATTTCAGAGAAACTTCAAACTTGCAGCACAACACTTTGAACTGTACGTCAAGCCCCTGGGGGTTTACAGTTCTCCTAGAAGTATTTAAGTGAAAATTTTTAAGAAACATTAAATGATTTTTATGTCCTGGTTAAAATTTCACAAGCAGTCATGTAAGTTAATGCCTAAAGAAAGCTCATGGACATGAAGGCTCTCAGGCTTCCATTTTTTAGTATTTCAACATTTAAAAAATATAATGATAAAGAGTCCTTGAATTTTTGTTTACAGAGATCATAAAGGTTGAGTGAGTTACTTTCCTCAAAGCTTCATTTTCCTCTTCTAGAAAATGAGTCCCACAAGCAAGGGCTCAGTAGATGTTGATGATGAAAGTGATGGTGATTGTATTGATGATGGTATCTTTGATTAATGTTCACCTACATCTCCAGGAGATCATTTAAGCCATTACTTAATATGCCAAATTCTTCCCTCAATAAATATGACACAGACTTTTTTAAATAAATATCTTTAAATTATCCAGTGCATTACCAAGCAATTAAATATTAAGGTAACATTGGTGCCTACAAGACTGGAAATTGACTAATTAATAGAAAACAAAGTCAAATGTAACTTTTTAAATTACATAAAAGCAACTACCACCATCCTGTCCTCTATATGGGAGGTAGAACACACGCAGCCTCCCCCATTTAAAAACAATTTGTTGCCTGAAGCAACCAAAAGCTAATAGATTTCCAAAGTCAGTGCTGAGAGTCAGTGGCAGAAACACCAGGACTAGAACCCTGGTATCCTGGCATTATAATCCCGGGCTCCACCAACCAGAACATGATGCTCCTTAAAAAAGCAAAACAAAACAAAACAAAAAAGAAGGCTGTTCTATTGTGCACATCCAAGGCATTGTCAACACATCACTGCTTCATTGTTCTGCCCATTCTTCATCAGAGCAGTCACAATTATGTGGTCAGGCCTGGTTCTTTTCCTAACTCTAATAAAAGCCAGAGGAGAGAGAGTTCCACATCCCTACAACTTTTCATTCTCTAGAACTCCAAATTCACTATTTAAATGTTTCATTCAATGACTTGAGTAAAAATGAAAGAGGGCAGTCAAGTATCTGGAAACTGTTGTTTTCTCTAACCTATATTAGTGAAATGCCCCAAAAACTGTGAAATGAGAATTCACTTATCTATGCAGGGAGTTATGGTTACCCAGAACGAGAAGACTGATTTGACTAACGAAAGCAATTCTAGCCAAGACACTTTCTAAGGGTTTTCTCAGAAATAGAAATTTTTTTAAAAATCTTTATTGGAGTATAATTGCTTTACAATGGTGTGTTAGTTTCTGCTTTATGACAAAGTGAATCAGCTATACATATACATATGTTCCCATATCTCTTCCCTCTTGCGTCTCCCTCCCACCCTCCCTATCCCACCCCTCTAGGTGGTCGCAAAGCACCGAGCTGATCTCCCTGTGCTATGAGGCTGCTTCCCACTAGCTATTTTACATTTGGTAGTGTATATAAGTCAATGCCACTCTCTCACTTGTCCCAGCTTACCCTTCCCCCTTCCCCATGTCCTCAAGTCCATTCTTTACGTTTGCATCTTTATTCCTGTCCTGCCCCTAGGTTCTTCAGAACCTTTTTTTTTTTTTTTTAGATTCCATATATATGTGTTAGCATACGGTATTTGTTTTTCTCTTTCTGACTTACTTCACTCTGTAGGACGGACTCTACGTCCATCCACTTCACTACAAATAACTCAATTTCGTTTCTTTTTATGGCTGAGTAATATTCCATTGTATATATGTGCCACATCTTCTTTATCCATTCATCTGTCGATGGACACTTAGGTTGCTTCCATGTCCTGGCTACTGTAAATAGAGCTGCAATGAACATTGTGGTACATGACTCTTTTTGTTTGTTTGTTTTGTTTTGTTTTTTTAACATCTTTATTGGAGTATAATTGCTTTACAATGGTGTGTTAGTTTCTGCTTTATAACAAAGTGAATCAGTTATACATATACATATATCCCCATATCTCTTCCCTCTTGCGTCTCCCTCCCTCCCACCCTCCCTATCCCACCCCTCTAGGTGGTCACAAAGCACCGAGCTGATCTCCCTGTGCTATGCAGCTGCTTCCCACTAGCTATCTATTTTACATTTGGTAGTGTATATATGTCCATGCCACTCTCTCACTTTGCATGACTCTTTTTGAATTATGGCTTTCTCAGGGTATATGCCCAGTAATGGGATTGCTGGGTCATATGGTAGTTCTATTTTTAGTTTTTTAAGGAACCTCCATACTGTTCTCCATAGTGGCTGTATCAATTTACATTCCCACCAACAGTACAAGAGGGTTCCCTTTTCTCCACACCCTCTCCAGCATTTATTGTTTGTAGATTTTTTGATGATAGCCATCAGAAATAGATATTGAATGAGGGTGAAGGTTATAACCACCAGAAACCACACCACAAGGAATCAATGTTCCTGCACGTAATTAAACTCTAACATTTAAGACAAAAGAATTTTCTGAGACTGCCAAAGCAAAACCATCCTACTAAGCACTCAAAGGGCTGTTGGCTTTTGTGGATTCCCCTCATCTGATGCCAGGAGTGATCAAGAACGATAATTTGCAAAGGAAATAGGATAACACATCCAGGAGGAAAAATACATGTTGCCCTCTCTCATCACACTTTGATAAGCGACTAAATTTTGTTTGGTAACAGGAACTCAAATAAGTTGAGTTTTATTTTAAATATTTATTATAAATACATTTAAAGGCATTTTATTATTATTAAAACTGAGCCAAGATACACTCTAGTCCTGCCACTAATTCTCTTTATGATATTGGGCAAGTCATAACCTACTTGAACCTCATTTTTATATCTGTCAAATAAAAATAATAACCCATCATGCCAGGCTCAAAAGGCTAAAAAGGATTAAAAAAATTAATAGGGAAGTAAGCTGGGAAAAAACATGTAGATACTAAGAGTTGTTATGAATACATAGCCAGAGCCTTAAGACAATGAGGATGCCTCAGCCATGCTCTCTTTCTCTCTTTATGAGGACTGGAATCCAGATTTGATGACCTAACTTTAACCATGCAGATGAACAACACTACACTTGGGGATGGTGGAACAACAATTTGGGAAGAACCTGAATGACCATGAAGAGCAATGATGTCCGGCCACCTGTCCTTTCACACTGGAACTGTCAAATGAGAAACAAACATCTCTGCTCTTTTTTTTTTTTTTTTGTGGTATGCGGGCCTCTCACTGTTGTGGCCTCTCCCATTGCGGAGCACAGGCTCCGGACGCGCAGGCCCAGTGGCCATGGCTCACGGGCCCAGCCGTTCTGTGGCATGTGGGATCTTCCCGGACCAGGGCACAAACCCGCGTCCCCTGCATCGGCAGGCGGACCCTCAACCACTGCGCCACCAGGGAAGCCCACATCTCTGCTCTTTTGGCCACCATATTATTGGATTTCTTTGTTACAGTAGCCTACCCTAACTAATACAGTTATTAAAGACCTAAGCACAAAAATGAATCTGTGCAAACCAAATCCCGCTTACAGAGCTGTTTTGCTTGGCCCTTACAATGTTCGTCTGTACAGTACTTTGTATGTTTGTTTGATTTTTACTTAGATATCAACATTTAAAAATCAGACAATTTCATATAACAATCCAACAGTCTTTAGAAAAAGGGAAAAAATCAGAAGATCTGACAACAATGAATTTTTATTTACAAACGGCAACACTTGGAACTGAATAGACTTGTCCCCTTCAGAGAGGGCATGTGCTATCCAATTCCCCATAACCTCCCACCATTATAACAGGGTTGCTTCATTTAGTTAGTTTTCCTATTCTCAAGCCCTAATAAATATTTGACTTTGCAACCCCTCATTAAATAAACTTGTGGACACTTAAAATTCTTGGGATTCACATAACACTATGAATTTCAGGCCTGGATAGCAACAGATTTAAAACAGTTCATTTCTGCCAAACTCTGCTCCATGATGTCCTGCCTATTAACTATATTATGTCTAATGGATATCCATCCCTACAGAGTCCATATCACCACATCCTTTCTCACTTGGATTAGAGCAACAGCCTACTGGCCTCCCAGCCTTCCATCTTGCCCACGCATTCATTCAGAGTATTAAAACCAGAACCACCTTTTTAAATTGTAAACTTAACTCCTTTCTTTACAGTGGTTTCACAATTACTTTTGGTTAAATCCTAAACTGCTTAACGTAGTTTGTGGAGCTGTCTTGTAATTTACTTTAAAATATAGTGAGATGGTGAAATATATAGTTAATGGCTCAAGTTCTCTAAATCAAGAATTCACTCCTCTTAGCATTGCCAAGACCCTATTCAGGTGTCCACCCTCCTCCGGAAGCTGCTGTAGCAAATCCTGACTGTTCTATGGGAGGGATATAAACTTCAACCTTGCTTGAGCTACTATAATTTGTGGCCTCTTTATTGCAGCACCTGAAATTATAACACTAACTAACACTATAACCAGCGTTTTTCAGTTCCTTAAGTATACCACATTCCCTCTTCCCATGAGCTCTTTGCACATGTTCTTCCCTCTGCCTGGAACTTTCCCACCTTTTAACCTTCATCTGGCCAACTTCTACCTCAGTTCACACTTCCTTTCAGAATATCCCTAACCTTAAGACCAGCTTCCATTCCCCTCGACATGTATTCCAAAAGCAGACTTCTTTCTCACTTTCTGAAACTTTTTGCACAGTGGTTCACTAATTAGTAGAAGGGACACTAGAAACAGTTTTTCATTCATGAAGTGAGTGATCAAGAGAAAAGAACCTGAGTTCCAGAATGACCTTTCAGAGCAGAGCTGCTTATTCACCCTGGCTTGTTGACCAATTCCAGACAATTTAATGGGAGAAATTAAGTTTCTGCCTTGTTTGAGCTGCCATAATTTGGGGTGGCTTTGTTACAGCATCTTAGCTTGTACCTTAAAAATGCACTTACCATATTTCATGTTTTTCAGGTCTATGAAAGGAACACGTTCTCTCTCACTTCTACGTCTTTACACATGCTACTCCTTATACCTGGAATACTCTACCAACTCCTAATGTTAACCAAGCTAACCATTAGTCTCCAGACAGCAGCTTAAAGATCATCTTTTCTGGAGAAATACTCCCTAACCTATGGGTCCATTAGATCCAACAGAAGACCCTGCAGCCCTCTTATCATTACTTCTTATTTACTGCCCTTTGTTTTGTAATAGTCTCTTTCCTTAGATGCACTATACGCTCCTTGTGGAGCGGCCACTTCTGATGTGTTTACCGCTGCCCTGGCAGCACCTAGTACTGTGTCTGGCACCTAACATCATGATCCAGGGCACATCACTCCATCTTGGCCACAATGCCATCTGGAGAGATCTTGTCAATTATCTTGCTATAATCTAGACCTATCTCCATACTTTATTTTACTTACAGTAATACTAACAAAGAGAAGAAAGGGGAGGAGGAAAAAAAAAGGGAAGAACGAAGGAGGAGAGGGAGGAAGAAGGAGAGAATAGTTTGGCAAATTTGGCATGGCTTTGTGAACCCTCCTGACTAGGCTACTCCCCAAAACAACTTGTTTAAAAAATACATTCAAAATATGTGGAGGTTGAAAAAAGTTAGATAACTTGTATTTTCTTTAGCTATAATTTTTTTCAGGCCCATAGCATTTAATTTATCCAGTGTGGAAACCAACTGTGTGCCCTCTTACTATCTTTTTACCTTGGATAGAACTTCAGTTGCATCTTACCCATGTTAGTTTGAAGACTAAGACATGATGCTTTGCCAGTATGTTTTAATTCTTCCTGGAAACCAGGAATCGGGAGGCTTATCAATCTTTTGGTAAACAAATAACTATAATGTTATGGAAATGTCCAAACTGCGGTCACCTTATCTCACACAGAGAAACTGAGAAAGATCCCTACGTTGGTTGGGAATTAGCAATCAATGACCTCTATTTACTTCCAAAATGCTATGTTTCTAGCACACTAATGTCTATCATTGACACAGCCCTTCCGTAATATGAAGCAGCCTCAATCACCACAGATGAACCTTAGCTTTTAAATTACTTCTAATCACAGCAGCCAAGAGACAATATGTCTCCTTTTTTTTGGTTTACCTTGTGTCTCACTTCCCTTTCCACCCTCCTGGCCTCTCCTTCAATTTGCAGGTTATGAGGCAGAAAGGCTCCTATTTCCTACTCTCAGCAAAATCATATGTATCCTTGTCCATGGCACCGGAAAAGGAACATATAGATGTAATTTCATTCTTGATTTTCCATTAGTAATGTGTTTAATTAGGCACATAGCTCTGATACTGTCACCTTAAACTAGGCTGCCTTGTTTCTGGCTCAACTTACCTTACTATAAAACAGTATGAGACCAATACTAGATTCCATAATTTAATGAAATGCCTAAGATGAAAGCTTTACAATCTCTTCTATTCTTGCTTTGCGTCAAGAACAAGAAATCAAATTTTGCTTTGAGGCTAAAATATAATACTAGCCTTGTGGAAAATGATTATTGTACATAATTTATATCCTCATTCCCGTGAACTATCTAACCCAGTGCATCTGTTATTTTGATATTGTTCGTGAGCTATCAGCTGGGCTGGGGATTTTTTTTTTACTGTTGATTTACTGTTGCACACTATTCCCAGAATTCTGATTTCATTTGTTTTCACTGATAACATGCATCTGCTAAAAAGTCCCAACTCTGTGTCCTACACAAAATAAGATCAATTGGAAAGTAATATGCATAAATTTTAATATCCAGCTATTTATTGTCCTACTTCCCAGATGTATTTCCGGACCACAGGAAAGGTTCAGTCTGGCTATAAGTGCGTCTTCAGTATGTGTCAGGGCTCCCTGTCCTTGTGCCGTAAAAAATCTTTACTCTGCTTTGTTCTTAAATTATTCAGTTCTTCCCTGCCACACACACTAAACCGCTCATATGTCAGCATTAATAAACAGGAAAAAATTATTAGTGGCAACAAGTACCGAGATCTCAATTCAGTGAGTGTGAAACATCAAGAGGGAATTTGTTACTTTCCTCCTCTTTAAAGAATACACTCAAGGACCATGGAAGAATCTTTTCAGCCTTAGAAGAAGCTGTGTTGAAATGATGGCTAAATTCTCTTCTATTCTCTTATTCCTCACTCCACCTCCCATACATATCAGAAGAGAGGCTGCATATTCTGGGGAATGTAGGCCAGCTGCTGTGACGCGGGAGGGAGATTAGGGGCTCAGAGACATAAATTTTTCAAAGAGCTAAAAGTAGCTCCCAAGAGCCTGCTAACACAAACCCCTGCCTCAGCCTCAGACAGCATTTCCATCGTCAGTCTCTACTTTGAAACAAGATGGTGCTCATTTAGCTTCCTCCAGTGGCTCCACCTGGCTGGGAAGGTTTAACTAGGATGAACGGGTCACTTCTTGTGCATTTCTTGCCTCAAATCATATTAGGGGAAAACCGTCTTGCTACAAACCTGAGATACCAAAATCAAATTCTATTTTAACTGCCACAAAGCTCCTCACATTTAAACAGGGAAGCTTCTGAAATGGCAAACCCTGAATTAACAAAGCCACGAACTCCCCGAGGAATGTAGTCTCCTTCAGTCCGTAGGGATTTGTACAACGAAATGACTAATAGAAAATGAATTGTCAATATAACTGAAAAACACACTTCTTCAACTGCTAAACGAGGTAGCCTCTAAAACAGCCACATTTTAGGCTTCATTTTTCACAGCACTCCCATAACGGGGAAAACAGACGTCCCAGTTTGTGAAAATCAGGGCGGCTTTCAGAATGCTGGTAAGGACTCCAATTGAAGAAACACGAAATCAGGATCAGTACTAAAATAAATGCGGGTTGGTCCTTACCACCACTGTGAGAAACAGACTGTTTACCATGCTGGTTTTGTTATTTTCTAAGTGCCGCTTCCAACATAAAGCATAGGAAAGGACGAGATTTCAAACATATCAATGTTTAGAAATTTTATACTGTTTGACATCAAATTTACCTGCTCTCGGGGCTTCCCTGGTGGCACAGTGGTCGAGAGTCCGCCTGCCGATGCAGGGGACACGGGTTCGTGCCCTGGTCCGGGAAGATCCCACGTGGGGCCCGTGAGCCATGGCCGCTGAGCCTGCGCGTCCGGAGCCTGTGCTCCGCAACGGGAGAGGCCACAGCAGTGAGAGGCCCGCGTACCGCAAAAAAAAAAAAAAAAATTTACCTGCTCTCGGAGAGGTTAGCTGAGTTTGGTGTAATGCCATGTGTGACATGGTATAATACCAGATAAAGAGACTGGCTAAAGGCAAATTATAGGGCAATTTCATTAAAGTCTCAAGCACACAGCACTTACAGCTTATATGTGAGAACACTGCACGTCCCCTTACCACATACTTTCTAGGTCTAATGTCTGTGGCAAAGTCAACTCTAAATGTAGCAATTCTTCCCCTCCCCAACCTCACCGATCCTTAATTAGTAGTCACTTTGGAAATGCAGAGATGGCATAAGTTCAAAAGTAGCAGAAGAAAAATTCAAGAAAGCAGAAACAGCTTGGAAGAATAGATCTTAAGGACAAACTACCATAAATTATTTTATGTTGTCGTTTCACTTTTGTCCAGAATGTCTGAAATTGATCATTTTATTATGATACACTGCCTCAGATGTCATCAGTGAGAGATCTGAGTTAACAAGCACTGCTTGTTAAAAACAAAAATCCAACTACCTTCAGGGGAATCACTAGACTATGAAGAATTTAATCAGATTGCTTTCCACTCTAACACCTATCAGAGAACCGTTTCAGAGGGAAAAAAATGGATGAATGAGGTTTCATAATTTGGAAGCACTTTAGGACAATCTGGAAAGGTAAAGTGAGCCCTTAGGAATTATACGACATCCTAAAAGCTCAAGCTCTATTTTTCTAAGTGGCCAAGGTTGGATACAGAGAACACATTAAATAAGTCAGCGGTTAACAGATCTCGTGGAAGAGTAACCTGATCTGACACCATTTTGATGCTCCTATAAAATGTATGCGAAGCCTCTGGCTTTGTCCAATTCTGAACTCATTAGTTTTCTTGGTCCACCTAGCTGCATGGTTTGTCACTCTGAACTGTGACAGCCGTGGCAGCTTTCTGAACAAGGGGCTACTGTTGGGGTCACAGGACCACATGAGAGAGCTCGACTAGAAAGATCAGAAACGTCACTGGGCACTTGCTTTCCGGAGAATGTGTCTAAACTCATAAATTTTAAAAGCTGGTGTGCTCAGCCTCACAAAACCCCTACTACCTATGTATCTATGCCCCCATCGATTTCCAGAATTCTTCTGTTGATAAGCAAGAAGAGGAGCAATGAGAAAGAATAATTTCTTGATAACCATTAGAGTTTGCCATTTGATGCATACACTCCCACCCAGGACTCATCTCCAGCTTGAAGGGAAAAAGGAGATTATACACCTTGAAAAGTTAAATGGCAAATGATTTTCAGGAGGGGCAAAATCCACTTTCTGGACTAGGAGCTGGGAGCGACAAACCAGATACCTCCAGTCTGCCAAGTGGCCACTGTGCTACATGAATAAACTGAGCATTGATCCAATCAAGTCAGAAGCCACTGCAACTCACTGGGTCTTTGACGGCTGCATCAGTGGTGGTGTGGGCAGAAGGCAGCAGCTGTAAACGAACAGGCCCAGAGCTCCCCACACATCACCCATCTCACGCGTGTGGGGCGGCCATCACCCATCTCATAGCTCCATCACCCAACTCCAAACACAGAAGCCAAGAAAGGTGGAACTAGTGAAAAGAAAGGAGAGGACAAAAACCAACTCCTTTTTAATTTTGCCTAAAGTCATTCCAATCAAGGAAGAAGCAAGAAAACTATTCCTCCCTCAATAGCATAGGCCTCCTGCTCCTAGGAAATGACAATTCAGTTACCATATAACATGAATCCGCTTCAGTGGAACAACCTGAACACCTCACCACTATAACAGAATTTCCAGGAAAATGTGCTCCTGGACATAAACAAAAACAAAAAACAAAGAAGGGTACTGGGAAAAGCTGTTGATTTGGAATGTAAGAATGTGCTGTGTATTTATGGGGACAGGTTTAGAGGTGGGAATCTTGAAAGGCTGTGGGTGGAAGGCAACAGATCCAAGAGAAATTCAAACATCCAACCTAGAGACAGCTAGCTCAATCCAAAGATTTAAAATTCGACTGAAGCTGACATCAGGAGGTGGCAGAGTTCTTGGCCTACCAAGCAGACCAGACAGGACACACATGCTCGTAATTATGAAAAAGCTTCTCATAAAACCAGGGGCAGCCTGAACCAGGGCGGAGAACCAGACTGAGATGTGGCTGAACAGCACTCAGTAGAAAGACTGACAGACAGAGACGGTCAAGAGCTCCAGTTGTTCCTCTGCCTTATAAAGATCCTTTCCTGGCATCCTTCCCACCCCCTGCCACAAAGTGACGTGTCTGAGTGCATCTCAACTGCTCATGAGAACGACAAACAAGGGAGATGAGAAAGGAGAGAGTGGCTGTCAAATTTTAGGATATCTATGAATACTGGGGGAGCTTGTTAAAAATTAAGAATCCCAGGCCCCAACCCCAAGAGATTCTGATCCAGGCACATCTAAGCAGTTCTAGTTACAGGCAATAAAAAAGCAGCAGAGCAGCCTCACGTTCATTCCGGCAACGTAAAAGGTACCCACACACTCAACAATCCTTGGAAAGATTACTGCAAAGCTCTACAAAACGGCCCACCTTACCTTTAGGGGAGAGCCATGGCTCCAACTTGGATCACTCCTCTACTAGGCAATCACCTCGTAGCTCAGTTAATCACAGAATTAGTCAGTGCCCCTCCACCCTCAACCTTGAGCAATAAAAAAAAAAGTTTCTGAAAACTCTGAGTTTGTAAAACTATACGAGGGTATCATGAGCTAACATGTTCTGACACTTTTGTTTTAACTTGTGTGAGTTTTACTCCCAGGTCCCTTCGTTTTTATATGAAGAACAGCCCTGGTAATATGAGAGAGAACAGAGGCCAGCTTGCCAGCCTCTCATCAAAGCTTACCAGAAGGAAAAGCTTAGTAACTTGCCTGGGTACCAGCTGTTGCCTCTATACCAAGTCAGCCCACTGCCACGGCAGTTTCCTTGGAGCTGAAATACTCTTTGAAAGTGAGAAAAATATCTCTGAACAAAGAAACCAAGTCCTCCCACAGTGAGAAGCAGTAGTCTGAAAAGGAAGACCCTATTCAATTTTATTAGTCCTAAAAGCAAGGAACTATTGCCCAAATGGCATGAATATTGGCAGAAGTCCAAGAAGTACCCTAGAGTCTCAAGCTGAGACTAAATGGATTGTTAGAAAAACTCTGAACATTCCTAAGTTCTTGTCTGAGGAGCTCAACCACTGGAGGACCTCGGGTGAATCACTTAACCTCTGAGGCTCAGTCTACAAACGTGTAAAGTGAGGTAACACTCCCTGCCATCCCTCCACATAGGAAGTGGTGTGGCTTGAATGACAGAAAACACGCAAGAGCTGTCTGTAAAATGTTAGTCAACAAACAAATATTTTTAACATATTTTTATCACCATGATTGTTATTCAAGACTTTTAAAAATCGAAAAAGCAACTATTTGCTCTATCCATTAACTATCTGCTTTACTTACTAATCTTTAAGTTACAATGCTAATCTGTAAGCGTCAATGAAATTGCTCAGTACATAGTAATCAAGTATAGAAGAGGAGGAATATTTGTGCCTAAGGTACCTAAATCTCAAATACCATCTTCTTTTATCATACATTTTCCTGAAACAAAGAATAAAAATAAATATGAGGAAGTGCAATATTTTTAAGCATTACACTTTCTCCATGGAATGATCACACAAAGAAACAACTGGTCACCCTCGTTATATGACAGAGGGCATCAGGAACCAGAAAGAAAGAAGAAAACTTGGAAATTTAGCATTGTAGCAAGAAACTACATAAAATTATCTTCAGCTCATCTGTGCCCTTCCATCTCTCAGTATCTTAATATTAAAAACTCTCTTAGCAACCTCCTCTAACCCAAACTTTGCTAACCAAGCACCTCAAACAGCCAAAGCTCCTCATTTCCTCCGTAAAACATACTGAGTGATGGATGCCCTTGGACCTCCTGGGGGACTGCCCTCCCGGGGGCCTGTGTGCCTCTGTTCTGACCAGTTGAGTTGTGCACCCCCAAAAGCCAAGTGTGTTTTTTCCTTACCCATTTATGCCAGTTCTACTTGTCATTATAACTATATAATTTAATTAAATATTACATAAACCACAGAAATGCAAGACCAAAAAGAAAGACTGATTGTATCTATGGAAACCAAGTTAAATGCTTTAGAAAGATTTGGTAAAGGCAAGTAACTAAAAATATTTCTGTCAAATTAAGAATGAGCAAAGGATTGGGGGAAATCTTAAAATTCTAGAATTCCTCACTCAGACTGCTTCACAAGAGTCTCTAAGTACGTTCTCCAGTGAAGAAACTAGAACAGGAAAGCATGGAGGAATCACTGTGGGCGCAGCTTATGCAAGAAAGCCTGTGAGGAACTGCAATATACTGGAAGGTGGCGTTTCAGTGATTTTTATTTTTTCTTTGTACCTTTCCATATTTTCCAAATTCTACTAATCAAATATTGCTATAGTCAGAAACTATTTTAGACATTAATAGTTAAACACAAATTTACAAGTGAAGAGTGTTACAAATTAAGATGCACATAACTTCCCGGAATTTAAATTTAAGGTACATTTTAATAATCAACCCAAAAAGATAAGTCTAGAAACGTTGTGATACATTTTTCATGTATGTATAAATGTGCATAAAAAGAAGTTATATACCCAACATAAAATGCTCTACACAAAGGTGAACTATTAATATTACTGTTGACAGCGCAGGTGATGACAGAAATTGAACTTCTATGTTGCTCTCCTCCTCAGTATTTAATTCACCTTTGTGCGCTGCCCTTCATATTCTCAGACACTGTTAGTAATGTTTCTTCAGAAAGACAGGTATATTGGTAACAAAATATCTGGAAAGCCTGAGGCAGACCTTAACCATGGCATTCAACCCATCTACCACCCAGGCAGCCCCGTGCCCCCAGATTTCAGGACTCTGCTAGGCAAAGGAAAGCCAAAGATGAAGGGGGCAAAAACAGCTCTCAAAGCAGGCACCAGAGACACTGCAGCCAGCCTGAAAGGAAAGAGACTGATTTTCCTCAAAAGAACTGGCACAGCCCCATCAAAGCAAGACCAGATGAACAGCCTTGCTCCTTGCCCAAGCCCTAACACAGGCGAGGCCTCCAGCCCCATCCCCGGAAGGATGAATTACCCAACTAGAGTTGGCCACCCTCCAGAGCCTCATGGGACCTTGAAAAACCAGATGAAAATGTTTACCATCTGGGATGGCAAGAGTGGTTACTGAAGAAGTTCCATTTGTCCCTGAGCTGAAGAACAGGAGTTCTTCACTGTTATAGGGACAGGAAGGGGACCTGAACAGCCACCGCCCCCTTCTCTCCCGGCTTACACACCAACTCCCCCTCAGCCTCGCCCCTCCTCTCCCCTCTGACAACTCCAGCTAACAAACCCCCAGAAAGTCTCAGCCCACCGCTGCAAAATTACCTCGTGATTCCACAGGTACCATTTCTGGAAATGATTTCCGTCCAGAGTCATATTTGCACAGCATGAAGTAGGAGCTGGAAAAATAATAGTGCTACTTCTCCAAGAGCAAGTCAAAGCAGAGGTCCCTAGAGAGTATTTATGTTACATACAAAGCGGCTGGATGACAGGTCTGATCTGGTGTGGCAATTCCAGTCTTCCTGTTGCCGTGCCCTTTTTTAAAATTGGCATGCCACACACACAGTGTGGTAAATGGTGTGGGAATTCAGAAGGAAAAAGCAAGGGAAAACAGCAAGGGAAAGGAGACCTCCACGGGGTCTCACACTGGTCTCACAGCCTTTGCCCAAGTCCAGACTTTGCCTCTCAGTCTGGAAGCCTTCGGAGCCTGATTTCTTGGTTGCCACATTCAGAGCAGGCCCTTCTCTCAGGGGCAAATTCACCTTATTGTAACTCATAAGATCCACATGTGTGTGTGTGCTTGGGTGTATGTGTGTGAACACATACCCACAGAGAATGCCAGTGCGTTAATTTACAGGGAAAACTCTGTCAAGGCGCCTGGAAACAATTAACATGGAGGCAAATGCATTTTCTTCCTTACAGACACATCACATGGAAATCAAATAATAGAACAACAGAGGAAGACTGCCATCTCTGCCTATCCAAATCCATTACTCTTTACTCTGAAAATTTTACTTCTGAGAATGACTCGCCCTCCATTAAATCTATGGTTTAGATGGTTGGGTGGGCACATGTCCCAGGTCTGGCCAGTCATGGGGCTGAAACTGCCCCAGCAATTGTTAGGTTTGCTAAACCATGAGGATATGAGCTGGGAGATGCAGAGAGCCACCCCAAGGACAGAGCACTGACTGAAGATGAACCCAACAGGTGAGCCAAACGAAGAGGTGGAAAGAGACATTGCCTGACAATATCGTTAAACGTCAGAGTCAACCAGGATCCTCCTTGAACTTCTCATTTATTGGAAACAGTGAATTCCCTCCTTTGCTTGAGCCACTTTGAGGTGGATTTCTATCTCTCACAAGCAACAAGAAGTCCTGATTAATACATAAGAGTTCTGACAGAGAAAATGGAATTGGACTAAGAAGAGTTTATCATATGACTTGAATACTCAATCAGCATTCATTTAAAGTAGTTTAATGCATTGTGTCTACACCAGGGCAGGCCAGGGCTCATCCTGGTCATCCGTCTGTCCTTTTGACACCTGACTAACCTCACTTGCACTGACATATTCTCTTTTAAACCATGCTCATATGGCTAATCCACCTGGCAGGTCTGCAGTCATTCTGTCTCTGCTCCATTTAACTCTCAGAGGGCAATCATATATCCCTAGTTCCCAAGTCCTTAAGGTGACGCATCACTGGATCCCAAGAACTGAGAGTAGTAGAAAACCACTTAATAGATTGTTAACTTCCGTGGCACCCAAGAGAACTCATAAATCCTCCAGGTTAAGTGGTATGGATTCCTTCCAGTGAATTCTAGCGTCAAAAAATCATTTACTGTAGCAAAACTACATAGTCAACCGTTTCCAACTATCAGGATACATCGATGATATTTTCAATTAAGGTGAACACATAGTTCTTATACTTTGATTAAGGTGGGTTCTTTAAATCCACGTTGTTTTAGTTACAAGGAGTTGTTTATGCTTAATTCTATAAGAAGTTCACAGGACAAGACAGAAGTGTGTATCTTTGTAAGTTTAGCTCCTATTATAGCTATTTTTATGCAAATAAAGGCTGCAGTGTATTACTTCCTCCACTCAGACACAAATCCTGTCTGTGGTTAGATTCTCTGAGGGCCTCCCCCTAGCGCCACTTCCCAGTTCCTTGTCCTAATTAAGCAATGCCTTAGAGAGAAGCAAACAGTTGTTTTCTCCTCAAGCTGTTGTCATCATTTGTTTACGTGTCTCCCCCACTAAACTCAGCTCTTTGGATGACTTCATGACTAGTCTAGCGCTGTGTCTAGCAGATGCTCTATAAACATCAGTTGAGTGGATTTTACACTTGCCAGATTTTTACCAGAATATCTGGTTTGTGACCTTTATGTCACTATTCAGTTTCAAGCATCAAGGAAAGTATTGGAGAGGAGTCTTAGAAGCTTGGTGTCTGTCCTCCCTTCAAGAACAGGGTCCAGATACAGTTTCTTGTGCGCAAGCATTCAACCTTTGTAAAATTTATCCTGCAACCCCGGCTACAACTATCTGGACCAGGGTTTGGTGCCTGACCTAAAGATGTCAGCTCCAGACCGGACATGAGAAAGACCACTGGCCTACAAGGTGGCCAGCCATGAAAGCTCAACCCCAGGAGGGATAACATGTACTGAACAGTGATCGAGCAACTCAATAAGATCCTTTCTCAGGGTATTTGAATGCAACTTGTACAGAGAAAGTTGTCATATAATAGAAAGGCACACATACACACACACACACACACACCAAAAAAAAAAAATCTAGAGAAAATAAAAACAAACTCTAAAACAGGAAACGCCAGGAATAATCAAAAGCTCTGAGGACTCTAGGCAAAAGGAAGTATCCAGGACTGAAGAGAAAGAGAGAAGAAGACAACACAGCAAGAAGCTAAGTATCAGGAAAGTACTACAACTACTACTATGTGGTCTGAAATTTCCTTTACAATATAGTTGGAAGACCCAATTAATCAAAAGGCCACATTAAAAGACAGCTACTGTAAGTTTTCCAAACATCTTTACCTCCACTCAAGAGCTGAGGTTGTCTGCTATCAAAATAGACATTAGAGGGCTTCCCTGGTGGTGCAGTGGTTGAGAGTCCGCCTGCCGATGCAGGGGACACGGGTTCGTGCCCCGGTCCGGGAGGATCCTGCGTGCCGCGGAGCGGCTGGGCCCGTGGGCCATGGCCGCTGGGCCTGCGCGTCCGCAGCCTGTGCTCCGCCGCAACGGGAGAGGCTGCAGCAGTGAGAGGCCCGCGTACCGCAAACAAACAAACAAAAAAATAGACATTAGAAATCGGTTTTTGTTGTTGAAATTTAAGATGTTCAAGACTTGTGAACCGGCTAGAAATACTTCAGGGGCACCCCACAATTCCATGAAGGGGTATAACCTAGCACACTCACAAGGCTGGACTCAGGAACCCGGCCCCGGCTGGATTCTGCACTGAGGCACGGTTTATCTGGAAGACTATGGTTGCCCAATGCTAACTCTAAGTTTTAACTGAATCCTGCCTCTACAATATTATCATGTTTTCCTCAAGTGAACCTCTTAAGCAAAGGGAGGGACACCAAAAAAGGCAGAGACATAGACCTTATTAAAGCTACAAAATAGGCTGTAGATGTATTTTTATGCCCTCTCACAAATTAACATTTGCTTTCATATCTGGGAGCGGGGCCACCGGTGGGAGACCTATAGCCCTCACCTACCTCTACTGGAGTATATTAGTTGGGGGTATAGAGTCAGGTGCTATTACACCGAAACTGAAAAGTGGCTTGAACAAGAGACATATTCATGTCTTCACAATTAACAGTCCAGAGGTAACCAGGCCAGGCAGGAATAGTGTCCACTTCTAATTCCAGATGGCTATTTCAAATCTCAGCATATCCCAGTCAGCAAGGAGAAAAAGAAATGGAGGGCACATCCTTACCCCATCGGCCAGAATTTGTCACATGATCATGCCTAGCTTCAAGGACAGCAAAGAAACTAATCTCTACACCAGCAACTGAGGGGCAACTGGGTGGAATTATACTGCTGTACATCATGTTGTACATCATTTGGGGGTCTCCTTCCCTGTGCATCTCTCATCACCTGACGGGACTTGAGTGAGGTCTGTTCTTCATGGTAGGGATGACTTTAATACAGGAATTCAACTCATTGCTTAAATAACACCAATAACAAATCCACTATGACGTCATTACAGAAAACAGACAGATGTTTACAAAAAGAAAAAAGGCAAAAAATAGTCAATGCTCTGACAGATAATTAGATAACTGTTATATTAAACAAAAGCTGGATGACCTGAGACTAAAACACATCTGTCCCGAGCCTTCTTCAATCACTTTAATTAGAGATTCTGAGTCACTTGGGAAAAGTAGCTGTCCCTGCTCTACTTTGAAAGGCCCCAAAACAGGTCATTGTGATAAGTAAAGCCACCGATTAAAACATAAAGTCCTTATTAGTTTTCCAAACTGTATTTGTATTTGTTAGGACTGCTGTAATAAATACCACAAACTGGGTGTCTTAAGCCACAGAAATATAATGTCTCACAGTGCCGGAGGCCAAAAATCCACAGTCAAGGTAAGGGGTTGGCCGGATCAGTGCCTTCTGAGGGCCGTGAGGGAGAATCTGTTCCCGGCCTCTCTCCTTGGCTTGTATTGTAGTTGGCCATCTTCCTCTTATGTCTCTTCACAACATCTTCCCTCCAAGTGTGTCTCTGTGTTGAAATTTCCTATTCTTACAAGGACACCATCCAAACTGGATTACGGTCCACCTTAATCACCTCATTTTAACTTGATTACCTCTGTGAAGACACTATTTGCAAATAAGGTCACACTCCAAGGTACTGGGGGATTAGGACTTCAATACACGCATTTAAGGGGGGGACATGATTCAACCCATAACACAAACTTAGAAGCCCTTTAAATCTGAAACCATACTTTACTACAGTAGTCATTATATCCTTTTTAAAGGCTTTTTACTGGAAAATATAACAGATAAAGAAAATGCATAAGACATAAATATAACAAATAATTATAAAGCAAGCACCTGTGTAATTGCCATTTGGGTCAAAACAGAACACTGTCAGTAGCCAGGAGCCCCTTCCCGATCACAAATCCTTCCTTCCTCTAGCAGGTATAACTATCGTTACTTTTAGGAAAATGACTTCCTCATTCCTTCATAGTTTTACACTTCTGAATACATACCAAAAGAGTGTAGCTCTGTTTTACACGTTTTTGAACTGGATCTGAGTGGAATTATGTTGTAAGATATTATTTGGAATCTTCTATCCCTTAACATGTTTGTAAGATTTATCCATATATTTACATTTTAATGGTTCCAAAGAATACTTCATTAACCTAAATCCAATTTTGCCAGTCAAAACTATATTTTCTCCGATTTTTACCATTCTCACGCACTTTTAACATCTGCATATCCTTCAATGTCTACAGCAAAATCATATCTATAGAGGACTTCCCTGATGGCAGAGTGGTTAAGAATCCGCCTGCCAATGCAGGGGACTCCGGTTCAATCCCTAGTCCGGGAAGATCCCACATGCTGTGGAGCAACTACCAAAGCCCGTGTGCCACAACGACTGAGCCTGCGCTCTAGAGCTCATGAGCCACAACTACTGAAGTCCGTGCGCCTAGAGCTCATGCTCCACAGCAAGAGAAGCCACCGCAGGAGAAGCCCCCACTCGCCATAACTAAAGAAAGCCCACGTGCAGCAACGAAGACCCAACGCAGCCAAAAATAAATTAATTAAATTGCGTCTTTATTTCTTCAGCCTTAAAAAGCATTGTGGTAAAATATACATAAATCTAAAACATTTTAACCATTTTTATGTGTACAATCAGTGGCATTAAGTAACTCTGTGCAACCATCACCACTATCCATGACCAGAATGTTTTCATCACCCCAGACAGAAATTTTCTATCCTCTAAACAATAACTTCCCATCACCCTAACCCAAGGGGCTGCTCTGAAAAGGCTTGCTCTGGAGGGAAGCCCCTCCTCAGGGCCCTGCCTTTCCCCAGGACCCAGCACCCCACTCGGCTGTCACCCGTCAGACACAACACCAAAACGCAGGCCCCAGCAGCAGCCCCTTCCCTTTCACTCATTTAAAGCCAAGGACAAGTTAAGCAATTATGTGCTTCTTTAACCTCCTCTCTCAATACCGCACCTTCAAAATGAAAAAAAGGGAAGTAGACAATTACGTGATGGGATACTGACACAGAAGAAACACACTGGGAAAAAACTAAGAAAACCTGAACAAACTATAGACTCTAGTTAACAATAATGTATCAACACCGTATTATCAATTGTTGCAAATGTACCACTAATGTAAGATGTTAATAATAAAGGAAGTAGCTTCAAGATGGCGGAAGAGTAAGACACAGAGATCACCTTCCTCCCCACAAATACTTCAGAAATACATCTACATGTGGAACAACTCCTACAGAACACCTACTGAACGCTGGTAGAAGACCTCAGACCTCCCAAAAGGCAAGAAACCCCCCACGTACCTGGGCAGGGCAAAAGAAAAAAGAATAAACAGAGACAAAAGAATAGGGACGGGACCTGCACCAGTGGGAGGGAGCTGTGGAGGAAGAAAGGTTTCCACACACTAGGAAGCCCCTTCGTGGGCGGAGACTGTGGGTGGCGGAGGGGGTAAGCTTAGGGGCCGCGGAGGAGAGCACAGCAACAGGGGTGCGGAAGGCAAAGCAGAGAGATTCCCGCACAGAGGGTCAGGGCCGACCGGCACTCACCAGCCCAAGAGGCTTGTCTGCTCACCGGCCGGGACGGGCGAGGGCTGGGAACTGAGGCTCGGGCTTCGGAGGTCGGACCCCAGGGAGAGGACTGGGGTTGGCGGCGTGAACACAGCCTGAAGGGGCTACTGCGCCACGGCTAGGTGGAACAGAGTCCAGGAAAAAGTCTGGACCTGCCGAGAGGCAAGAGACTTTTTCTTCCCTCTTTGCTTCCTG
Source organism: Aethalodelphis obliquidens (assembly GCF_003676395.1). NCBI lineage: Eukaryota > Metazoa > Chordata > Mammalia > Artiodactyla > Delphinidae > Aethalodelphis > Aethalodelphis obliquidens. The sequence continues at coordinate 38,334,564 of NW_020837946.1, read as the reverse complement.
GTGCGCGAGGAGAGGGGATTCAGAGCGCCGCTTAAAGGAGCTCCAGAGACGGGCGCGAGCGGCGGCTATCAGCGCGGACCCCAGAGATGGGCATGAGACACTAAGGCTGCTGCTGCCGCCACCAAGAAGCCTGTGTGCGAGCACAGGTCACTATCCACACCCCCCTTCCGGGTAGCCTGTGCAGCCCGCCACTGCCAGGGTCCCGTGATCCAGGGACAACTTCCCCGGGAGAACGCAAAGGGTGACTCAAGCTGGTGCAACATCACACCGGCCTCTGCCGCCGCAGGCTCGCCCCGCACTCCGTGCCCCTCCCTCCACCCGGCCTGAGTGAGCCAGAGCCCCCGAATCAGCGGCTCCTTTAACCCTGTCCTGTCTGAGCAAAAAACAGACGCCCTCCAGCGACCTACACGAAGAGGCAGGGCCAGATCCAAAGCTGAGCCCCAGGAGCTGTGCGAACAAAGAAGAGAAAGGGAAATCTCTCCCAGCAGCCTCAGGAGCAGTGGATTAAATCTCCATAATCAACTTGATGTACCTGCATCGGTGGAATACCTGAGTAGACAACGAATCATCCCAAAATGAGGAGGTGGACTTTGGGAGCAAATACATATATATATATATATATTTTTTTTTTTCCCTGTTTCTTTTTGTGAGTGTGTATGTGTATGCTTCTGTGTGTGACTTTGTCTGTATAGCTTTGCTTTCACCATTTGTCCTAGGGTTCTGTCTGTCCGCTTTTTTTTATTACTTAAAAAAAAATTTTTCTTAATAATTATTTTTTATTTTAATAACTTTATTTTAGTTTAGTTTACTTTTTTTATATTATCTTCTTTCTTTCTTTCTTTCATTTTCTCCCTTTTATTCTGAGCCATGTGGATGAAAGGCTCTTGTTGCTCCAGCCAGGCATCAGGGCTGTGCCTCTGATGTGGGAGAGCCAAGTTCAGGACACTGGTCCACAAGAGACCTCCCAGCTCCACGTAATAAAAAACGGCAAAAATCTCCCAGAGGTCTCCATCTCAAAGCCATGACCCAGATTCACTCAATGCAGCAAGCTACAGTGCTGGACACCCTAGGCCAAACAACTAGCAAGAGAGGAACACAACCCCATCCATTAGCACCGAGGCTGCCTAAAATCATAATAAGGCCACAGACACCGCAAAACACACCACCAGAAGTGGACCTGGCCACCAGAAAGACGAGATCCAGCCTCATCCACCAGAACACAGGCACTAGTCCCCTCCACCAGGAAGCCTACACAACCCACTGAACCAACCTTAGCCACTGGGGACAGACACCAATAAACAACGGAAACTACGAACCTGCAGCCTGCGAAAAGGATACCCCACACAGTAAGTTAAGCAAAATGAGAAGACAGAAAAACACACAGCAGATGAAGGAGCAAGGCAAAAACCCACCAGACCTAACAAATGAAGAGGAAATAGGCAGTCTACCTGAAAAAGAATTCAGAATAATGATAGTAAAGATGATCCAAAATCTTGGAAATAGAATACAGAAAATACAAGAGACGTTTAACAAGGACCTAGAAGAACTAAAGAGCAAACAAACAACGATGAACAACACAATAAAAGAAATTAAAGATTCTCTAGAAGGGATCAATAGCAGAATAACTGAGGCAGAAGACCGGATAAGTGACCTGGAAGATAAAAGAGTGGAAATAACTAATGTAGAGCAGAATAAAGAAAAAAGAATGAAAAGAATTGAGGACAGTCTCAGAGACCTCTGAGACAACATTAAACACACCAACATTCAAATTATAGGGGTCCCAGAAGAAGATCAGAAAAAGAAAGGGACTGAGAAAATATTTGAAAAGATTATAGTTGAAAATTTCCCTAATATGGTAAAGGAAACAGTTAATCAAGTCCAGGAAGCACAGAGAGTCCCATACAGGATAAATCCAAGGAGAAACACGCCAAGACACATACTAATCAAACTACCAAAATTTAAATACAAAGAAAAAAATATTAAAAGCAAAAGGGAAAACAACAAATAACACACAAGGGAATGCCCATAAGGTTAACAGCTGATCTTTCAGCAGAAACTCTGCAAGCCAGAAGGGAGTGGCAGGACATATTTAAAGTGATGAAGGAGAAAAGCCTACAACCAAGATTACTCTACCCAGCAAGGATCTCATTCAGATTTGATGGAGATATTAAAACCTTCACAAACAATCAAAAGCTAAGAGAATTCAGCACCACCAAACCAGCTTTACAACAAATGCCAAAGGAACTGCTGTAGGCAGGAAACACAAGAGACGGAAAAGAGCTACAGTAACAAACTCAAAACAATTAAGAAAATGGTAATAGGAACATACACATTGATAATTACCTTAAATGTAAATGGATTAAATGCTCCAACCCAAAGACACAGACTGGCTGAATGAAAAAAAAACAAGACCCATATATATGCTGTCTACAAGACACCCACTTCAGACCTAGGGGCACATATAGACTGAAAGTGAGGGGATGGAAAATGATATTCCATGCAAATGGAAATCAAAGGAAAGCTGGAGTAGCAACTCTCATATCAGACAAAATAGACTTTAAAATAAAGACTATTACAAGAGACAAGGAAGGACACTACATAATGATCAAGGGATTGATCCAAGAAGAAGATATAACAATTGTAAATATTTATGCACCCAACATAGAGCACCTCAATACATAGGGCAAATACTAACAGCCATAAAAGGGGAAATCTACAGTAACACATTCATAGTAGGGGACTTTAACACACCATTTTCACCAATGGACAGATCAACCAAAATGAAAATAAATAAGGAAACACAAGCTTTAAATGATACATTAAACAAGATGGACTTAATTGATATTTATAGGACATTCCGTCCAAAAAAAACAGAATACACATTTTTCTCAACTGCTCATAGAACATTCTCCAGGAGAGATCATATCTTGGGTCACAAATCAAGCCTTGGTAAATTTAAGAAAACTGAAATTGTCTCAAGTATCTCTTCCGACCACAACGCTATGAAATTAGATATCAATTACAGGAAAAAGTCTGTAAAAAATATAAACACATGGACGTTAAACAACACACTACTTAATAACCAAGAGATCACTGAAGAAATCAAAGAGGAAATCAAAAAATACCTAGAAACGAATGACAATGAAAACGCGATGACCCAAAACCTATGGGATGCAGCAAAAGCAGTTCTAAGAGGGAAGTTTATAGCAATACAATCCTACCTCAAGAAACAAGAAACATCTCAAATAAACAACCTAACCTTACACCGAAAGCAATTAGAGAATGAAGAACCAAAAAAACCCAAAGTTAGCAGAAGGAAAGAAATCATAAAGATCAGATCAGAAATAAATGAAAAGAAATGACGGAAACAATAGCAAAGATCAATAAAACTAAAAGCTGGTTCTTTGAGAAGATAAACAAAATTGGTAAACCATTAGCCAGACTCATCAAGAAAAAAAGGTAGAAGACTCAAATCAATGGAATTAGAAATGAAAAAGAAGTAACAACTGACACTGCAGAAATACAAAGGATCATGAGGGATTACTACAAGCAACTCTATGCCAATAAAATGGACAACCTGGAAGACATGGACAAATTCTTAAAAATGCACAACCTTCTGAGACTGAACCAGGAAGAAATAGAAAATATGAACAGTGCAATGACAAGCACTGAAATTGAAACTGTGATTAAAAATCTTCCAACAGGGCTTCCCTGGTGGCGCAGTGGTTGAGAGTCCGCCTGCCGATGAAGGGGACAAGGGTTCGTGCCCAGGTCCGGGAAGATCCCACATGCCGCGGAGCGGCTAGGGTCGTGAGCCATGGCCGCTGAGCCTGCGCATCCGGAGCCTGTGCTGCACAACGGGAGAGGCCACAACAGTGAGAGGCCCGCATACCGCAAAAAAAAAAAAAAAAAAAAATCTTCCAACAAACAAAAGCACAGGACCAGATGGATTTACAGGTGAATTCTATCAAATATTTAGAGAAGAGTTAACACCTATCCTTCTCAAGCTCTTCCAAAATATAGGAGATGGAGGAACACGCCCAAACTCATTCTATGAGGCCACCATCACCCTGATACCAAAACCAGACAAAGATGTCACAAAGAAAGAAAACTACAGGCCAAAATAGCTGATGAACATAGATGCAAAAATCCTCAACAAAATACTAGCAAACAGAATCCAATAGCATATCAAAAGGATCATACACCATGATCAAGTGGGGTTTATCCCAGCAATGCAAGGATTCTTCAATATACGCAAATCAAGCAATGTGATACACCATATTAACAAATTGAAAGAGAAAAACCATATGACCATCTTAATAGATGCAGAGAAAGCTTTCAACAAAATTCAACACCCATTTATGATAAAAACCCTCTGGAAAATAGGCATAGAGGGAACTTGCCTCAACATAATAAAGGCCATATATGACAAACCCACAGCCAACATTGTTCTCAATGGTGAAAAACTGAAACCATTTCCTCTAATATCAGGAACAAGACAAGGTTGCCCACTCTCACCACTATTATTCAACATAGTTTTGGAGGTTTTAGCCACAGCGATCAGAGAAGAAAAGGAAATAAAAGGAATCCAAATCGGAAAAGAAAAAGTAAAGTTGTCACTGTCTGCAGATGACATGATACTATACACAGATAATCCTAAAGATGCTACCAGAAAACTACTAGAGCTAATCAATGAATTTGGTAAAGTACCACGATAAAATATTAATGCCCAGAAATCTCTTGCATTCCTATACACTAATAATGAAAAATCTGAATTGAAATTAAGGAAACACTCCCATTTACCATTGCAACAAAAAGAAAAAAAGATTTAGGAATAACCCTACCTAAGGAGACAAAAGACCTGTATGCAGAAAATTATAAGACACTGATAAAAGAAATTAAAGATGATACAAATAGATGGAGAGATATACCATGTTCTTGGATTGGAAGAACCAACATTGTGAAAATGGCTATACTACCCAAAGCAATCTACAGATTCTATGCAATCCCTACCAAACTACCACTGGCATTTTTCACAGAACTAGAACAAAAAATTTCACAGTTTGTATGGAAACACAAAAGACCCCAAATAGCCAAAGCAATCTGGAGAAAGATAAACGGAGCTAGAGGAATCAGGCTCCTGGACTTCAGACTATACTACAAAGCTACAGTAATCAAGACACTACGGTACTGGCACAAGAACAGAAATATAGATCAATGGAACAGAATAGAAAGCCCAGAGGCAAACCCAAGCACATATGGTCACCTTATCTTTGATAAAGGAGGGAAGAATATACAGTGCAGAAAAGATAGCCTCTTCAATAATTGGTGCTGTGAAAACTGGACAGCTACATGTAAAAAAATGAAATTATAACACTCCCTAACACCATACACAAAACTAAACTCAAAATGGATCAAAGGGCTTCCCTGGTGGTGCAGTGGTTGAGAGTCCACCTGCCGATGCAGGGGATACGGATTCATGCCCCGGTCCAGGAAGATTCCACATGCCGCGGAGCGGCTGGGCCCGTGAGCCATGGCCGCTGAGCCTGTGCGTCCGGAGCCTGTGCTCCGCAACGGGAGAGGCCACAACAGTGAGAGGCCCGCGTACTGCAAAAAAAAAGAAAAAAGAAAAAATGGATTAAAGACTTAAATGTAAGGCCAGACACTATCAATCTCTTAGAGGAAAACATAGGCAGAACACTCTATGACATAAATCACAACAAGATCCTTTTTGACCCACCTCCTAGAGAAATGGAAATAAAAACAAAAATAAACAAATGGGACCTAATGAAACTTAAAAGCTTTTGCACAGCAAAGGAAACCATAAACAAGATGAAAAGACAACCCTAGAATGGGAGAAAATATTTGCAAATGAAGCAACTGACAAAGGATTAATCTCTGATATTTACAAGCAGCTCATGCAGCTCAATATCCAAAACACAAACAACCCAATCCAAAAATGGGCAGAAGACCTAAATAGACATTTCTCCAAAGAAGATATACAGACGGACAACAAACACATGACAGGATGCTCAACATCACTAATCATTAAAGAGATGCAAGTCAAAACTACAATGAGATATCATCTCACACCGGTCAGAATTGCCATCATCAAAAAATCTACAAACAATAAATGCTGGAGAGGGTGTGGAGAAAAGGGAACCCTCATACACTGTTGGTGTGAATGTAAATTGATACAGCCACTATGGAGAACAGTACGGAGGTTCCTTAAAAAACTAAAAATAGAAGTAGCATACGACCCAGCAATTCCACTACTGGGCATAGAACCTGAGAAAACCATAATTCAAAAAGAGTCATGGGGCTTCCCTGGTGGCACAGTGGTTGAGAGTCCACCTGCCGATGCAGGGGACATGGGTTCTTGCCCTGGTCACGGAAGATCCCACATGCCGCACAGTGGCTAGGCCCATGAGCCATGGCCACTGAGCCTGCACATCCGGAGCCTGTGCTCCGCAACGGGAGAGGCCACAACAGTGAGAGGCCCGTGTACCGCAAAAAAAAAAAAAAAGAGTCATGTACCACAATGTTCATTGCAGCTCTATTTACAATAGCCAGGATATGGGAGCAACCTAAGTGTCCATCGACAGATGAATGGATAAAGAAGATGTGGCACATATATACAATGGAATATCACTCAGCTATAAAATGGAACGAAATTGAGTTATTTGTAGTGAGGTGGATGGACCTAGATTCTCTCAGAAAGAGTGAAGTAAGTCATAAAAACAAACACCATATGCTAACACATATATATGGAATCTAAGAAAAAAACAATGGTCATGCAGGACCTAGGGGCAAGATGGGAATAAAGACACTGACCTACTGGAGAATGGACTTGAGGATATGGGGAGGGGGAAGGGTAAGCTGTGACAAAGTGAGAGAGTGGCATGGACATATATACACTACCAAACGTAAAACAGATGGCTAGTGGGAAGCAGCGGCATAGCACAGGGAGATCAGCTCGGTGCATTGTGACCACCTAGAGGGGTGGGATAGGGAGGGTGGGAGGGAGGGAGACACAAGAGGGAAGAGATATGGGAACATATGTATAAGTATAACTGATTCACTTTGTTATAAAGTAGAAACTAACACACCATTGTAAAGCAATTATACTCCAATAAAGATGTTAAAAAAAATAACAGTAATAATAAAGGAAATCGTGTGTGTACGTGTGTATGTGGGGCGGGGAGAGTGTAATAAGGGCACTCCGTACTCATAACTTTTCAGTAAATCTAAAACTGTTTTTTTTTTTTTAGGCCAATTAAAAAATAAAGTGAGGCAGGAGCTCTTGTGATGACCTCATGTGTCAGAGAGCCCCTCCTCTTGAGGACCAGACATCCTAATGGGGCAGTAAGTGGCTCTGGTTCTCGAGAAAAAGGGTCCTTACGTGGCCATGCTTAGTGAGCTCAGGGGCAGGCCCCTCCGTGTACCACGAAACCCAACTCTGTGCCGGTGGTTCCAGCAACCTAATTATGCTCCCAGAAGACCATGGGCCTGTTAAGGTCTTCCAGACAGTGGTGCTGATGATGGAAATAGAGAGGACACGAGTGACAGGTGGGTCTCACAGAGGAGGGCAGAGTCCCTTCTGGAGGTGCTGCACAGGCCCCCTCAGGGTGCAGGAACCACCTGGGGGAGGGCCTGCAGGTTGAGCAGGTTGACACCTGGGTTCAAGCCTGGCTCCTTCACTCCAGGCTGTGCGCCCTCAGCAGTCTCCCCGTCTATGACACTGACCCTTCACTGCTATTGGAAAGATCTAGTAAGACAACAAAAGTCACGTGGTTCGCGCCGAGAGGGTGCAGGCCCGCCACGTACCCACTCTCTATGACTGGTCCCTGAAGTCAGCCAAGGACAGGGACGCTGCTCTGCTCAACATGTGCTCTATGGTCAGTTTTCTGGGCAGATGGAACAGGGTGCCTGCTTCCCGGGGCCGGTGCGTCCCACTAGGTCTTTGTCCTGCTTCTTACTCAGCAGTGCATTCCATGCACCGTGCCTCATTAAGGACTGGGGCAACCTTGTTCTTTCCACAACACTGTACCCATTTCACAGGCAAGCGAACTGAGGGCCAGATCACCTTTCAGGCGGGCTCTTTATTTTGCAAGTGTTCGAACCTGACTTGCCCACAGCAGCGTGTGGAACCCTGGTTTTGAGTCTAGGTCTCTCCGGCCCTTTGGCCCGGTAGATAAAAACTGCGGCTCCTACCAAAAAAAAAAAAAACACTTTTTGGTTAAGGTTTCTATCTATGCAGGCAGATTATAACACAAGCAATTTTCATAAGTGTTGCTTCTACAGACATTTTCCCAGAAAAACCTACAAGAAATGGTAAGCAAAGTATATTTACCAAATGACCTACCTTGTTTCAGGCAATGCTATAATATTCTAGGTTGAACTGGCCCATGCACCATTTCTCACGAGGTGTGTGAACCACCAGGTAAAGGCAAGAGAGGGCATGATTCAGCGGTTCGAGGGGACAGTCATTTGTCAGGGTCTAGTTGACAGGCTTCACTGATGAGCAAAGGACCTTAAAGGAAAGACGACAATGTAACCTGCTAGGCTACACTGACCTCTGAGGCTTGCCCAATTCTTGGGTTTTCAACGGTCAGAGAAGATTTGTTTCTTTGTCAGTTCTATTTGAGATGTGCAGTACTCTGACCCTGGCTCCCTGCTTACCTTTCTGAACTGCATCTCTGTCTGTAATCTCAGGCTGGAATCTGACACTAGTCTGATTAACTCATCTACTGGCTAGTGCCCTGGCCATGCAGAGGTAGACGGACTGGCTTAGATCCTAATTCTTCCTTAGTAGTCTCCACCCACACTTCATTTCCTGGTCCTGACAATCCGTTTTATTACAAATACAGTCAATAGAACGATGCTAAAGGAACCTTATTTACACCCAAGAAGATTAATGACTAAAAAGAATTTCTAATGAAATCAATAAAGATTTTAAATCTTTCATGCCTTATTGCTTGCACGTTAAGCAAGACAGTGCTAAACATTCAAACTTTCAGTTAGGATAAAATCTAAGTATTTGTCTTTTTGCCCAGTAAAAAGCCCATAGTCTTCAAGGGCAACTAGGAAATTCAATAAAATCCAAATGTTCTTCTCATCTCCATCACAGCAAGCCAGGTAAACAGCTCTATCTGCTGAATAAGTTAAGAAGGAGCCACCAATGCAATACCATAGGGACCAAAAAACTAAGTCTCACAGTGAAAACAACCAAGAGACATACCCACTTCATTTTATTAGAAAGAAACACAATAACTCTTATAGCCAAAGACGGGCAGGAATTTAAGTGAAAAGAGAAACAGTAACTAGGTGCTATTTTTCACAAACATTTATATGAGATCTTAAAAGATCAAAAAATTTCAAGCTGTTGTCTAAAAGTGACAGACTATAGAAAACACAACTATTTTGAATCATTCCACTCTAGGAAATGGAAAGACTAATATCTGTAGACACCACATAACAGAAGTTGGCTTCTGTTTGTTGCTCAAACTCAACTCCAGATGATGAATCAGAATATACAAATGCTTGAATTCAATACGCTTCTTTATATATGTGTAAATTTTCCCCACACTACATAAAGATTTACATCTCTGCAGTACTATATGGCTTCAAGTCATCTAAATATAATATCCAGTCATTTTGTTTAAATGGTAAACACGATTATAAATTTCCTTTAAACTTAGATGTGTAGTAATTACTCCCTGATTTGGAAGAGAATAAATAAGAATTGAAAATTACACTACATCCTGAGGAAACATCATTTACTATAGTCATGCATTCCTTTCATAAACTTCTGCAATCCGACTTCAGGATTCAAATCTTGCCTGAAACTCTCCTCTCCATGGTCATCGGTGACCTCCTTCATTTTATAAGCAATACTTCTCATTCTTGAATTTCTCTTCCTAGCATTTCTAACTGTTGACTATCACTCTTTCTTGACATTCTCTACTAATAAAATTAATTCGTATAACGGGACCCACAAAATGGAGACCACCCCAGTGGTCCAGACCACCTCACAAATCTAAACCTAAGACAGCCTGCACTTATGGGAAACATCTGTCAAAGTATCCTAGCATACATCAATCACAGTCCTCCAACTTAGCTTTAACCAGCTTCCCTTGCCCTAGAAAATAGGATCTGCTAGCCAGGGATTCCCCAACCTCCTAGCCAATCATGCCTTCCTTCCCGCTGCCTCTTCTAACTCTCTACGAAACTCCCTCTTGCCCCAAATCCCTCAGGAACAGTGCTCCGCTGCTTTTGGGGCACTGAACTCCCCCAATCCATGGATTATTTCTCTTGAATAAAGGACATCAAACTCATTACTAAACTATATTATTTTTGTCATCTGGCATTTCTCTCCAGCTTTCATAACCAAACACCACCCTGAATCACTTCATACCCTTCTCTTCCTATCTCAGTTAACTCAAATATTATTGTTGCAATACCTCAGGCCCTCAGCTGCCTGGAAATCCTTCTAAGTTTTCCCTATGCAGCTCTCTGGTCCACTTCCATGACAACTATTTCGTATTTTCTTCACTCTCCTCAAAATTTCCAGATAGCCTCTATCTGTCTCACTCACAGAAGACAATCTAACCTTCAACTTCAGAGAAAACAGAAATACAGCCCATTAGCAGAATAATCTTACTATTAAAAGATGAAGCACTGAGTACAGAGAATGGTACCAGGAGTTATTTCATTGTTTCCTAAATCACCACTTCCAGACATGACCCCTTTGAGAGGCACAGAGAAGTCCTTCCTGTCTTCTGCTTCCTTGTGGTTCCTTAAGTGTCTTCACTCCCTGGCCAGAGCCCTAGACTCCCTCTCACCTTCCTCTGCCGCCGCCCCAGAGTCTCCACCATTCGATTCCACTGGATTCTCCTTCAGTGGAAGAGGGTTGGAGGCCAGAATGGCAGTGAAGGGGAGGATCTTTCCACTTCAGATAATCAAGAAAAAGGAATTTCCAGATCCAACCTGAGACTGAAGTCTAAGACCCTAGACCCTGAAACACCTCCAGATTTCCATCCCACGTTACCAAAACTGTTCCCATTAACCTAGCTTGGTCAAGTCCCCAGAAGGGAGACAGCTGTGCACCAAGCCCTAGGAAGGCTGAGAGTAGTGGGGCCCAACGGGAGGAAAATCCCGTCCTTTTTCATGGGCTCTTAGGTTTTACTACAGCTGCTTTCTAGGAATCAAATTTAGATAAGCTAGAAGCTAACAACTGTTTTTGCAAGACATTAGAAAATGTATTTCACATGCAAATAATGGTTCTTCTCCAGAAAGAACATTTTGTTCAAATCCTGCTCAACAGTATGGATTACACGCAGTAATTCTACTATACCTGAAAGAGTTTTGAAACCCAGTTAATTAAAGTTGTGGGTTAGCCAACGAAAGTCAGAAACGTAAGTTTATAACTCCCCTATAACCTGAAGGTACTGGGACTCTTTCAAGTTCTTCAATCATTCATCAAATATGTATGAAGCCTCTGTCTCATGTCTGATACTACACTAGGCTCTGAGCACACAATGGAGAATAAAACAGATACATCCACTGCTTAAAGACTATTGAGGAGATGGATTAAAAAACAAGTAAACAAGTAAGTTGAGCATTACAAACGGTAACAGATGTTTGCATTACACGCTGCAACAATATTATACTCCCAGGCACTAGCCAGTTGCCATCAGGCTCCTTAGCAGGATGAAACAATGGCCAAGAAAACACAGTAGAAAATTGCTCCAAATTGTTGGTCTAGAAGACATCTGCATTTAACTCTGATTCGTAAAACAACAGTCTGGAGAGGTCTACAGGTTGATGACTCACTGAACCAAAGGGGACTCTTACACAGCTTAATATTCAAATTGATGTCCCACATACTACATGAGTGTTTAACCAAAGGCACCATTAACTTGAGCCATCAACAATATCCAACCCACACAAGTCTCAGAACACATTTACATGACAGTTGTCATTTTCACATAACCAATAAAGTCTCTTCAGTCAGTAACCTCAGCATCTCACTCAAATGACCCAACCCTAAGTGGACAGAAGCCACGGAGTTGTTCACCAGGAAAGGTACCTCACAGATATCTCAGAGGGAGGTGGGAGGGTTCTTTTCTGAAAGATTTCTTAATTACAATGGCAGAAAATAAGCAACTCCTGATTTACCCTCCCAGGCTCATTGTCTTCTCAGTGACATTTTCATGGTCTTGGAAGCTCCACAGATGGTTCAATGGCTTATCAAAAAACTGGAGAAACATCTCCTAACTAATCCCATTTCATCTGAGATCTAAATTGAAGAAGGAGAGAGGTAATCAGAATTTCATCCCAAAATATGTGTGCCCCCCAACCCCAGTCTGGGCTTTGCACACAGAGGGAAGCAAACTACTCCCTCATACCGCTTTCTAAAGCAGCTGGGAGCTGCTCTCCTACGCCAATACTTTCCTTGTACTAATTCTACTTTAATGCCCACAAACCACACTTCCCAGCAGGCAGTGGGGCTGAGAGGTACTCTGATCCACAAAAATGAAGTCAATCATTGGATAAGTTCAGCCTAGAAGAACAATAAGTGGTAGGCTCTGTGGCGTACAAAACTGCTGGCTTGGAAATTACTTGCAGTGTTTTCAGATCATCCAAGAATAAATTCTCACCCTTATAAAAAGATAACAAAGACAAGAGATCAGAAAATCCCTGCTTTAGACAACAGATCCACAAACAATAAAGACCACAGTAACACAGTACACAGCACTCAGCCCTCTAGCTTAAAGGCCAAAAGGAGACTATAAAACCTAAAAGGTAAACCCAGAATGACACCAAGAATAATGATAAATATGGCCTACATCAAGAATGAACAGATTTCTCCTCATGTAAGACTAAGTAAGGAAGAAAAATCAATATAGGTCCTATCAAAACATCTCACTTCATAAAAGGCACAAGTTATATACAAAATTTTATCAGAGGACAGAATGTACTTCACATCTATGGGAAAAGGAAGAACTGGATAATAAAATAACAACCGCAATAATAATAATAAAAAGCACAGAGACTATGACTAACTACTTGGAAAGAAAATTCATAGGCCCCATAAAAATACAGGCATACCTTGCTTTATGGCACTTAGCAGGTCTTGCGTTTTTAACACATTGAAGGTTAGTGGCAACTCTGCATCAAGCAAGTCTATTGGAGCCATTTTTCCAACAGCATTTGCTCACTTTGTGTCTCTGTGTCACATTTTAGTAATTCTCACAATTTTTCAAAACTTTTTCATTATTATTATATTTGTTACAGTGATCTGTGATCAGTGATCTTTGATGTTACTATTAAAATTGTTTGGTGGAGCCATGAAATGCACCCATATAAGACGGTGAACTTAATCGATAAATGTGTGTGTGTTCTGACTGCTCCACTGACCAGCCATTCCTCTGTCTCACTCCCTCTCCTCAGGCCTCCCTCTTCCCTGAGACACAATAATATTGAAATTAGACCAGTTAACAACCCTTCAATGGTCTCTAAGTGTCCAAGTGAACGTAAGAGCCGGGTGTCTCTAACTTTAAATCAAAAACTAGAAATGATTAAACTTAGTGAGGAAGGCGTGTCGAAAGCTGAGATAGGCCAAAAGCTAGGCTTCTTGTGCCAAACAGTCAGCCATGCTGTGAATGAATGTAAAGGAAAAGTTCTGGAAGGAGATTACAAGTACTACTCCACTGAACACACAAACGATAAGAAAGTGAAACAACCTTATTGCTGATATAGAGAAAGTTTTAGTGGTCTGGATAGAAGATCAAACCAGCCACAACATTCCCTTAAGCCAAAGCCTAATCCAGAGCAAGGCCCTAGCTCCCTTCAATACTATGAAGGCTAAGAGAGGTGAGGAACGTGCATTAGAAGAGTTGAAGCTAGCAGAGTTTGGTTCATAAGGTTTAAGGCATGAAGCCCTCTCCATAACATAAAAGTGCAAGGTGAAGCAGCAAGTGTAGTAGTTGCAGCAAGTTATCCAGAAGATATAGCTAAGAGTATGAATGAAAGTGGCTACAATAAACAACAGACTTTCAGTGTAGACAAAACAGCCTTACATTGGAAGAAGATGTCATCTAGGACTTTCATAGCTAGAGAGGAGAAGTCAACGACTGGCTTCAAAGCTTCAGTGGACAGGCTGACTCTTTTGTTAGGGGCTAACGCAGCTGGTGACTTTAAGTTGACGCCAATGCTCATTTACCATTCTGAAAATCCTAGTGTCGTTCAGAATTATGCTAAATCTACTCTGCCTGTGCTCTAAAAATGAAACAAGACAGTCTAGATGACAGTATATCTGTTCACAACATGGTTTACTGAATATTTTAAACCCACTGTTGAGACCTACTACTCAGAAGAAAAAAAAAAGATTCCTTTCAAAATATTACTGCTTATTGACAATGAACCTGGTCACCCAAGAGCTCTGATGGATATGTACTGTGAAATCAAATGTTGTTTTCATGCTTGCTAATGCAACATCCATTCTGCAGCTGATGGATCAAGGAGTAATTTTGACTTTCAAGTCTTATTTCTGCTTAAGAGTTACATTTCATAAGGCTATAGCTGCCACAGATAGTGCTATTACTCTGATAAGTCAAGGCAAAGTAAATGTAAAACCTCTAGAATGGATTCACCATTCCAGGTGCCATTAAGAACGTGTGTGATTCATGGGAAGAGGACAAAATATAAACATTAACAGGAGTTTGGAAGAAGTTGATTTCAACCCTTATGGATGACTTTGAGGGGTTCAAGACTTCAGGAGAGGAAGTAACTACAGATACAGTGGAAATAGCAAGAGAACTAGAATTAGAAGTGGAGCTCCAAGATGTGACTGAATTGCTACAATCTCATGAAAAAACCTGAATGAATGAGGAGTTGCTTCTTATGGATGAGGAAAGAGAATAGTTTCTTGAGATGGAATCTACTCCTGGTGAAGATGCTATGAAGATTGTTGAAATGGCAACAAAAGATTTAGAATATTACAAAAACTTCGTTGATAAAGCAGCAGCAGGGTTTGAGAGGATTGACTCCAATTTTGAAAGAAGTTCTACTGTAGGTAAAATGCTGTCAGACAGCATTGCATGCTACAGAGAAATTGTTTGTGAAAGGAAAACTCAGTCAATGTGGCAGACTTCATTGCTGTCTTATTTTAAGAAATCGCCACAGCCACCCCCAGCCTTCAGTGACCACCACTATGATCAGTCAGCGGCCATCAACATCGAGGCAAGACCCTCCACCAGCAAAAGGATTATGGCGTGCTGAAGGCTCAGATGATGGTTAGCATTTTTAGCAATAAAGAATTTTTTATTATGGTATATACATTATTCTTTTAGACATAATACTATTTCACACTTAGTAGACTACAGTATAGTGCAAACATAACTTTCATATGCACTGGGAAACCAAAAAATTCATATGACTTGCTTTATTGCATTTTTGGATTTACTCTGGTGTTCGTTCTGTAAGCTAATATGCAGTATCTCCAAGGTATGCCTGTAAACTACAAAAGGATTCAAGAGTTAATTTTTTTAAAAAAGAAATCATCATGTCATCTACTTTAAACATTCTGTTTAAATTGCATTAGTGGCTTTCCATTGCTCTTCCTATAAAAGACCAAAATCTACAACAGGACCTAGAAGTCCATACATGGTCTGGCTTCAAAATTCCTCTCCAGCCATAAACTTGGCACAATCACACTTCATCTTGATGTCTGTGCTTCAGCAACAATGGCCTCTGCCGGGGCCTGAAATGACCTCCTCCACTACCTCCTTGCTGTGATTTAACGATGACCTTACTTCAGAGTTTATCTCAAGGTCACTTCCCGAGAAAAGCCATCCTGGGTCTCCCTGAGCAGGTCAGTTACCTCCATTTCTATATTTACCACTTACCTCTCCTTCATAAGTTAAGGGCTACTTTCCACTAGACTGAAACTCCAAAATGGTAAGGATTATTCCTTTTTTTCACACAATTGACTTAGCACCACCATGTAAGAGGCACTCAGTAAAGATCTGTGAAATCAGTGTGAATGAAGACTTGAACTAAAACATGGAAGATCATATAGTCTTGAGGTGGAGACAGACATCCTAAGTATAACACAGAGGCAGAAACCATAAAGAAAAAAATTGATCAATTTGACTAAAAAAAAAAAAAAGAAAATCTCTATCAAAAACATTTTGAACAAACTTAAAAGTCAAATTTAAAACTGGAGAAAATATTTGCAGTACCACTGATTAAAAGTTGATAGCCTTAAAAAACAAAAAGCTTTTTACAAATCAATAACCCCCCAAAAATGTGCAAAGGACACAGAGAAGCAGTCTCAGAATAATAGTTTCTAAACATAAAGAAATTCAGTATCAAAAGAAAAAATTTTTTAATTTTATGCAAAAATGATTTTTTATCTACCAAATTGACAATTTTTTAAAATTACAATATTCACTGTTAGAAGATATGAAAACCAAATTTCATATATTCTAAGTGGGAATAGAAGATTTGTAGAATTTCCCTGGGGGTCAGTTTTGTAATAGGTACAAAAGTGAATATAGCCTTTGATGTAGCAATTCCTCTTCCAAGGACTTAGCCCAAGGGGGAAAAAAAAATCACTAGAGAATTATTTATAAATAATGAAAGACTACAATAATGAGATACCACTACACATCTATTAGAATGGCCAAAATCCAGAACACTGACAATACTGAACGCTGTGAGGATGTGGGGCAACAAAAACTCTCAGTCACTGCTGGTGGAAATGTAAAATGGTACAGTCACTTTAGAAACAGTTTGGTGGTTTCTTACAAAACTAAACAGCTCTTAACATATGACTGCGCAATCACGCTCCTTGGTATTTATTCAAAGGAGCTGGGAACTCGTGTCTTACACAAAAACCTGCACACAGATGTTTATGGCAGCTTTATTCATGATTGCCCAAATTTGGAAGCAACCAAGATGTCCTTCAATGGATAAACTGTGACACATCCAGACAATGGAATATTATTTAGTGCTAAAAAGAAATGAGCTAGCAAGCCATGAAAAGTCATGGAGGAATCTTAAATGCATATTACAACATGAAAGAAACCAGTCTAAGAAAACCATGTGCTGAATAATTCCAACTGTATGACATGCTGGAAAAGGCACAACTATGGAGACAAAAAGATCAATGGTTGGGGAAGGGGGCAGATGAACAGGTGGGGCACAGAGGATTTTTAGGGTAGTGATATTATAATGATGGATATACGTCATTATACATTTGTCCAAACACACTGCATGTACAACACCAAGAGTGATGTTGATAATGGGCAAGGCTGAGTACATGTGAGAGCAGGGGCTATATGAGAAATCTCTGTACTTTCCTCTCAATTCTATTGTAGCTAAAAACTGCTGTAAAATAATTGTCTTAAAAAATGAAAAACTGAAAACAATAGAAGAAACAAATTTTAGGACGTAAAATGCCAATGAAATCATGTAATAGAAGAATATTCAATGACATGGGAAAATATTACTAATGTAATGAGTAAAAAAGGTGGGTTTTAAACGAAGTCCTACTATATAGCACAGGGAATTATATTCAATATCTTGTGAAAACCATAATGTAAAAGAACGTGAAAAGAATGTATATATATGTATAACTGAATCACTTTGTTGTCCAGTAGAAATTAACACAACATTGTAAATCAACTATACTTCAGTAAAATAATTTTGTTTTTAAAAGGTGGGTTTAAAACCAATGTAATTTTGGTTTCCTTATGTAAAACATGTACATAGGGAAAAAGAAAGAAGATTGGGAAGATATACTTAAATGTCAACATCAGTTATCGTTAGGTGGAGAATTAGGTGACTTTCATTTTGTTTTATTTTACATTTTCCACAGTGAACATTTCTGCTCTGTAATCAGAGAAAAATTAATAACAAAAATTAATAATAACACTATTATAAAATATGCTTACCATGTGCCAACTACTATTCTAAGCACTTTATATATATTACCTCATTTATCCTATGAGGAAGGTAGTAATCCTATGAAGTAGGCACCATTCTTATCCCCATTTCACAGAAGAATAAATGTAATTGAAATGAAACAATTCTTCATTTGCTAATTGTCTTAAACCTGATCAAGAAAACTAACATTTTCCAAACAGCAACCACTTGAAAACAATAAAGGCACTACATCTATATTAAAATCAAAGCCTCCAAGCTCAGACTTGGGCCATGGGCTCGGATTCAGGGAGAGAGAAGGGAGAGAAGAAAGAGGCTATAATCAGCCGCAGTGAGAACACAGATAAATTAGGGATTTTGTGCCACACTTGCTAGTTTCCCAACGTAAGCAGAGTTCTGAATTCAGCTATAGAACTTTATACTGAACTCTATATCCTTTCTGAACTGTAAAGAAAATCTTCCTTTCCAGGGGATTACATGAGCATACTTTTTGAAACCAGTGTCTCATTTCATAGCGTTCCTCATGAAAAAGAATCCCACATACTGCAACCACTCGAACATGATTAACTCACCAAAGCCCTTTTCACCACAAGTCAACGTTACACATACCCTCTCTTTTTCCTGACTCTGACTATATGCTGGCATATCCTCTGTGTAAGATGGAAGATTCTCAGCTTTCTGGACATTTAGTCACTGCAAGCTATGATCCAGCTGATAAACCTGCCAGGTTGAAGACACTGTGCCTTTCAAGGCCAACATCTGCCATGGTGGTAATAACAAAAGATGACGCTCACCCAGCAAAGAATCACTTGGAAATATATCTGATGGACAAAAATACCAGAAGCTACTCAGCTTAGCTGAGGCAGGCATGAAAAAAACTGGTAAGCAATTATTCACTATACCAAATGGATAAAGTAATGCATACTTACCTTTCAATGGCCACCTACACTACACCAGGCACAGTATTAGGCTCTTAATATATTATCTCATTAGGGCCTCACAACAACCTTGGGAGGTATGAATCAACCCTACTTTTACAATTATGGAACTCAAAAGTCAGAGATTAAATAACTGGTCACAAAACTAATAAGCAGGAGAGCTAGGATTCAAATCCACATCCACCTAATTCCAACTCCAATGCTCTTTTCACTGCACCATATTGCCACCCTCCACCTAGCAGCTCTCAGTGGACCTCCCACCTGAGGGAGCCAGTAAGATGTACCTGCCGTCTGCCACTGGCTTAAGGTATTTGCTTCAACAGCACATATATTAGTCTATCAGAGTCACATCTGACTCTTCCATCCCTCAGAAATATCTAGGGATGTGTGGGAGTCTCATATGAGTGGAAGAGGGTCAATTCCTTCACCGTCATCCCAGATATAGTAAACATCTGGAAAGCTAAGAAATGTTTATGAAAATATTTATATCACGCCGTCGTGAACATTACTAAAGCTAATGCTGGGCTAGAGTGAGTTATCCACACCTAGAGTTCAGCTGATTACTTCTCACGGGGTTATGCAGTAAGTGGGTCCCTCTGCCCCAACCCTCCAGAGTCAAGGAACAAACAGGCCATGCTACTGTGCTTAGGGAGCCCTGGCAGAGTTAGGATGCAAACAACCGAGGCATCCTAAAGCTTTTCTTCGTAGAGCTTTCCCTTCACGTTGAAGCATGACTTCAAAGATGTAACCACCTGGTATCACAGTACAAAGAATATAGGAAGCAGGAGAAGGCAGGAAAGTATTTGAGCACTCCAGCCCATGACTAAGAAAATGACAAAAAAAAAAAAAAAAAAAAAACTTTTTAAAAATAATTTTCTTGGTCTTCAGGAAACATCTCTTTCAGTCTTCCCGGAAGGAACAGTGTGGGGAAGGTTAATATCTAACAACTGTACTGACCCAAGAGTTTACAATAAATATCCGAAATGCTTTCACTCTAAGAGGATTTGCCTAAATATGCTATTTAGTATCTGCAAGCGCTTCACAACCTGATGAGTCTTTATCACCCAACCAGTTAACATGCAAGGACAGTCTCACAAAAATGATTTCCAGGGCTTCCCAAACCTAATTTATTTACAAACCACTTGAAGATAGTGCCGAATGCAGATTCTGAGTCAACAGGACCAGAACAGAGCCTAAGCTTCTGCAATTCTACCAAGCACCCAGGTGGTGCGGATGTGTAGGACCACTATGTAGTAACACACGCCTCAGCCACAGTTTCTTCACTGAGATCCCCATATGCCTGTGCTTCCCACCACTGCCCCACGGAACTGAGCTTTACAGAAATTTATTGTGGGTTCATTTTCTTTATAACCTAAAAAATATATATTTTACTCATCCAACACCAAGGCTTCTCTTCTGAGGAAAAAATTAACAGGTATTTCGAGAAAATTAGTTTTCTTAAGTCAGTTTTTCTCAACACGGAGTATAGAGACATCTTCTTGGTGGGTCCTCAAGAATACTTTTCCATAAAAGAGGTCCATGCAATGTCTTCTTCATCAGAGCTTTACCCTACTCAGCAGCACAGCCAAAATCCAGCTGCAGAAAAAGGACTGCCATCTGGGAACAGACAAAGGTTGGGAGGAAGGGTAATTCTGAAAGTCAGAGATTGACTTCCATCCCCACAAACCTCTGAAATGGATTACTGAATAAGTGATCTCTGAGAAATCAGGGGCAATAAAACGAGGCATTCACTAGAAAACAGGATGGTTTTGCTAAGAATAAGTTACACCAAACACTTTCTTTTTTGACAGGCTTTCTAAGAATGGAGGCTATGACAATGCTTTAGACAGACTATCTAGATTTCAGCAAGGTATTTCAGTCTCTTAAAACAGTTTGTGGCCTAGAAGACGAAATGCAGCCTAAATAATAATGCGCTGCATAGATTCACAGGTGCTTAAACAGAACATGCAGACAATGGATTGATGGCATAATGGCAGCCCAGTAAGTGACCCCTTCACAGTTCCTTCCCTTCTCCCCTCCAATCCCTCTCAACTTCCAACCAAATTAGAAACAATATCACAAGTGACATGTACTGAAACTGAAATTCTTACATGTACTTTAAATGTAGACAGAAGTAAAGTCACTAGTATCAGAACTTTACAAAAGAAGGATTCAATTTCACTATACTTCGAAGCAACCACCCTTGATAAAGCCCCAGTACTTAAAATTTAATGGCATTTCCCTGTATGAGTTATTTATGTCAACTGTTTACAATAGCAATTTCAGTGGTCACGAGTAAAGAGAGGTTGGAAATAGAAAAAGGAGGTAAAGTGGATGCCACAGAAGCAGTAGAGATTTTTCCAATTAAAACTTGGGAAAGATAATGGAAAATGGGCAACAGCAAATACTGTATTTCCAAAGTGTACGGGGTGGGGGGTTGGAGCGTGAAAGAGCAAGTATCTGCTGTCCCACCTTAAGTATCCACATTATTTTGCATCTACAGGACAAAAAAGGGTCTCAGGAGGTAGCACTCAGGAGTTTTTATTCTGAATCATCAATCAGAAAAGGACCAGCTTTGCGAAACACACCAAAAACTTCCTTCTTGCTATGCTTATACTCTTCAGTAAATCAAAGTTATGCACACACCACTAAACTACAAGAAAGGAGAACCTTCCATCAAACAACTTACGATAGAAAGAAATTAACAATTTAAAATGTCTAGCGGTCAGACCTTCAAGATGGTGGACGAGTAAGACGTGGAGATCACCTTCCTCTCCAAAAATACATCAGAAATATATCTACACGTGGAACAACTCCTACAGAACACCTACTGACCGCTGGCAGAAGACCTCAGACCTCCCAAAAGGCAAGAAACTCCCCACATACCTGGGTAGGGCAAAAGAAAAAACAGAGACAAAAGAACAGGGATGGGACCTGCACCAGTGGGAGGGAGCTGTGAAGGAGGAAAGGTTTCCACACACTAGGAAGCCCCTTCGAGGGTGGAGACTGCGGGTAGCAGAGGGGGAAAGCTTCGGAGCCACCGAGGAGAGCACAGCAACAGGGGTGCGGAGGGCACAGCGGAGAGATTCCCGCACAGACAATCGGTGCTGACCAGCACTCACCAGCCCAAGAGGCTTGCCGCCAGGACGGGCGGCAGCTGGGAGCTCAGACTTGTGCTTCGGAGGTCAGATCCCAGGGAGAGGACTGGGGTTGGCTGCGTGAACACAGCCTGAAGGGGGCTAGTGCACCACGGCTAGCCAGGAAGGAGTCCGGGAAAATGTCTGGAGCTGCCGAAGAGGCAAGAGACTTTTTATTCCCTCTGTTTCCTGGTGCGCGAGGAGAGGGGATTCAGAGCGCCGCTTAAAGGAGCTCCAGAGATGGGCGTGAGGCTTGGCTATCACCGTGGACCCCAGAGACGGGCATGAGACGCTAAGGCTGCTGCTGCAGCCACCAAGAAGCCTCTGAGCGAGCACAGGTCACTATCCACACCTCCCCTCCCGAGAGCCTGTGCAGCCCACCACTGCCAGGGTCCCGTGATCCAGGGACAACTTCCCGAAGGGAACACACAGGGCGCCTCAGGCTGGTGCAACATCACGCCAGCCTCTGCCACCTGAAGGTTTGCCCCGCATTCCGTACACCTCTCTCCCCACGGCCTAAGTGCACCAGAGCCCCCGAATCAGCTACTCCTTTAACCCCGTCCTGCCTGAGCCAGGAACAAAAGCCCTCAGGCGACCTACACGCAGAAGCGGGCCCAAATCCAAAGCTGAATCCCAGGAGCTGTGCGAACAAAGAAGAGAAAGAGAAATGTCTCCCAGCAGCCTCAGGAGTAGCGGATTAAATCTCCACAATCAACTTGATGTACCCCGTATCTGTGGAATACCTGAAGAGACAACAAATCATCCCAAAATTGAGACGGTGGAGTTTGGGAGCAACTGTAGCCCTGGGGTTTGTTTCTGCGTCTAATTTGTTTCTGGTTTTATGTTTATCTTAGTTTAGTAATTTAGAGTTTATTATCATTGGTAGATTTCTTATGGATTTGGTTGCTCTCTTCCTTTTTGTATATATATATATACTATTTTCCTTTTTCTCTTTTTCTGAGTGTGTATGTGTATGGTTATTTGTGTGATTTTATCTCTACAGCTTTGCTTTTACCATTTGTCCTAGGGTTCGGTCTGTCTGTTTTTGTTTTTTTATTAGTATAGTTTTTAGCACTTGTTATAATTGGTGGATTTGTTTTTGGTTTGGTTGCTCTCTTCTTTCTTTTTTTTTTTTTTCTTTTTTCTTAATTTTTTTACTTTTAATAATTTTTAATAACTATTTTATTTTATTTTTCTTTCTTTCTTTTTTTCTCCCTTTCCTTCTGAACCGTGTGGTTGACAGGATATTGGTGCTCTGGCCAAGTGTCAGACCTGTGCCTCGGAGGTGGGAGAGCCAAGTTCAGGACACTGGTCCATCAGAGACCTCCCGGCTCCACGTAATATCAAACGGCAAAAGCAATCCCAGAGACCTTCATCTCAATGCTAAGACCCACTACCACTCCACAACCAGCAAGCTACAGTGCCCAACACCTTATGCCAAACAACTAGCAAGAGAGGAACACACTCCAGCCATTAGCAGAGAGACTGACTAAAATCATAATAAGGTCACAGACACCCCAAAACACACCACTGGACGTGGTCCTGCCCACCAGAAAGACAAGATCCAGCCTCATCCACCAGAACACAGGCACTAGTCCCCTCCACCAGGAGGCCTACACAACCCACTGAACCAACCTTAGCCACTTGGGGCAACACCAAAAACAACGGGAACTACGGACCTGCAGCCTGCGAAAAGGGGACCCCAAACACAGTAAGTTAAGCAAAATGAGAAGATACAGAAACACACAGCAGATGAAGGAGCAAGATAAAAACCCACCAGACCTAACAAATAAAGAGGAAACAGGCAGTCTACCTGAAAAAGAATTCAGAATAATGATAGTAAAGACGATCCAAAATCTCAGAAATAGAATGGAGAAAATACAAGAAATATTTAACAAGCACCTAGAAGAACTAAAGGACAAACAAACAATGATGAACAACACAATAACTGAAGTTAAAAATACCCTAGAAGGAATCAATAGCAGAATAACTGAGGCAAAAGAATGGATAAGTGACCTGGAAGATAAAATAGTGGAAGAAACTGCCACAGAGCACAAAAAAGAATGAAAAGAATGAAGACAGTCTCAGAGACCTCTGAGACAACATTAAATGCACCTACATTCGAATTATAGGGGTCCCAGAAGAACAGGAGAAAAAGAAAGGGACTCAGAAAATATTTGAAGAAATTATAGTTGAAAACTTCCCTAATATGGGAAAGGAAATAGTCAGTCAAGTCCATGAAGAGCAGAGAGTCCCATACAGGAAAAATCCAAGGAGAAACATGCCAAGACACATATTAATCAAACTATCAAAAATTAAATGCAAAGAAAAAATACTAAAAGCAGCAAGGGAAAAACAACAAATAACGTACAAGGGAATCCCCATAAGGTTAACAGCTGATCTTTCATCAGAAACTCTGCAAGCCAGAAGGGAGTGGCAGGACATATTTAAACTGATGAAAGGGAAAAACCTACAACCAAGATTACCCTACCCAGCAAGGATCTCATTCAGATTTGACAGAGAAATTAAAACCTTTACAGACAAGCAAAAGCTAAGAGAATTCACCACCACCAAACCAGCTTTGCACCAAATGCTAAAGGAACTTCTCTAGGCAGGAAACACAAGAGAAGGAAAAGACCTACAATAATAAACCCAAAACAATTGAGAAAATGGTAATAGGAACATACATATCAATAATTACCTTAAAGGTAAATGGATTAAATGCTCCAACCAACAGACATAGACTGGCTGAATGAATACAAAAACAAGACCCGTATATATGCTGTCTACAAAAGACCCACTTCAGACCTAGGGACACATACAGAATGAAAGTGAGGGGATGGAAAAAGATATTCCATGCAAATGGAAATCAAAAGAAAGCTAGAGTAGCAATTCTCATATCAGACAAAATAGACTTTAAAATCAAGGCTATTACAAAAGAAAAAGAAGGACACTACATAATGTTCAAGAGATCAATCCAAGAAGAAGATATAACAATTGTAAATATTTATGCACCCAACATAGGAGCACCTCAATACATAAGGCAAATGCTAACAGCCATAAAAGGGGAAATCGACAGCAACACAATCACAGTAGGGGACTTTAACACCCCACTTTCACCAATGGACAGATCATCCAAAATGAAAATAAATACGGAAACACAAGCTTCATGATACATTAAACAAGATGGACTTAACTGATATTTATAGAACATTCCATGCAAAAACAACAGAATACACTTTCTTCTCAAGTGCTCATGGAACATTCTCAGAATAGATCATATCTTGGGTCACAAATCAAAGCCTGGTAAATTTAAGAAAATTGAAATCATATCAAGTATCTTTTCTGACCACAACGCTATAAGACTAGATACCACTTACAGGAAAAAATCTGTAAGAAATACAAAGACATGGAGGCTAAACAATACACACCTAAATAACCAAGAGATAGCTAAAGAAATCAAAGAGGAAATCAAAAAACACCCAGAAACAAATGACAGAAAAGGACAACCCAAAATCTATGGAATGCAGCAAAAGCAGTTCTAAGAGGGAAGTTTATAGCAATACAATCCTACCTCAAGAAACAAGAAACATCTCAAATAGACAACCTAACCTTACACTGAAAGCAATTAGAGAAGGAAAAACAAAATAACCCCATAGTTAGCAGAAGGACAGAAATCATAAAGATCAGATCAGAAATAAATGAAAAAGAAATGACAGAAACAAGAGCAAAGATCAATAAAACTAAAAGCTAGTTCTCTCAGAAGATAAACAAAATTGGTAAACCATTAGCCAGATTCATCAAGAAAAAAAGGGAGAAGACTCAAATCAATAGAATTAGAAATGAAAAAGAAGAAGTAACAACCGACATGGCAGAAATACAAAGGATCATGAGAGATTACTACAAGCAACTATATGCCACTAAAATGGACAACCTGGGGGCTTCCCTGGTGGCACAGTGGTTGAGAGACCACCTGCCGATGCGGGGGACACAGGTTTGTGCCCCGGTCCGGGAAGATCCCACATGCTGCGGAGCAGCTGGGCCCGTGAGCCATGGCTGCTGAGCCTGCGCATCCGGAGCCTGTGCTCCACAATGGGAGGGGCCACAACAGTGAGACGCCCGCATACCACAGAAGAAACAAAAATGGACAAACTGGAAGAAATAGACAAATTCTTGGAAAAGCACAACCTTCCGAGACTGAACCAGGAAGAAACAGAAAATATAAATAGACCCATAATAAGCACTGAAATTGAGACTGTGATTAAAAATCTTCCAACAAACAAAAGCACAGGACCAGATGGCTTCACAGGCAAATACTATCAAACATTTAGAGAAGAGTTAACAGCTATCCTTCTCAAACTCTTCCAAAATTTGGCAGAGGGAGGAACACGCCCAAACTCATTCTACGAGGCCACCATCACCCTGATACCAAAACCAGACAAAGATGTCACAAAGAAAGAAAACTACAGGGCAATATCACTGATGAACATAGATGAAAAAATCTTCAATAAAATACTAGCAAACAGAGTCCAACAACACATTAAAAGGACCATACACCATGATCAAGTGGGGTTTATCCCAGAAATGCAAGGATTCTTCAATATACACAAATCAATCAATGTGATAAAACATATTAACAAACTGAAGAAGAAAAACCATATGATCATCTCAATAGATGCAGAAAAAGCTTTTGACAAAATTCAACACCCATTTATGATAAAAACTGTCCAGAAAGAACGCATAGAGGGAACTTACCTCAACATAATAAAGGCCATATATGACAAACCCACAGCCAACATTGTTCTCAATGGTGAAAAACTGAAACTGTTTCCCTAAGATCAGGAACAAGACAAGGTTGTCCACTCTCACCACTATTATTCAACGAAGTTTTAGCCACAGCAATCAGAGAAGAAAAAAGAAATAAAAGGAATCCAAATCGGATATAAAGAAGTAGAGCTGTCACTGTTTGCAGATGACATGATACTATACATAGAGAATCCTAAAGATGCTATCAGAAAACTACTAGAGCTAATCAATGAATTTGGTAAAGTAGCAGGATACAAAATTAATGCACAGAAATCTCTTGCATTCCTATACACTAATGACAAAAAATCTGAAAGAGAAATTAAGGAAACACTCCCATTTACCATTGTAACAAAAAGAATCAAATACCTAGGAAGATACCTACCTAAGGATACAAAAGACCTGTATACAGAAAACTATAAGACACTGATGAAAGAAATTAAAGAGGATACAAACAGATGGAGAGATATACCATGTTCTTGGATTGGAAGAATCAACAAAGTGAAAATGAATATACTACCCAATGCAATCTACACATTCAATGCAATCCCTATCAAACTACGAATGGCATTCTTCACAGAACTAGAACAAAAAATTTCAAAATTTGTATGGAAACACAAAAGACCCCAAATAGCCAAAGCAATCTTGAGAAAGAAAAATGGAGCTGGAGGAATCAAGCTCCTGGACTTCAGATTATACTACAAAGCTACAGTAATCACGACAGTATGGTACTAGCACATAAACAGAAATATAGATCAATGGAACAGGATAGAAAGCCCAGAGATAAACCCACACACATATGGTCACCTTATC
This sequence comes from Aethalodelphis obliquidens, assembly GCF_003676395.1. Taxonomy (NCBI): domain Eukaryota; kingdom Metazoa; phylum Chordata; class Mammalia; order Artiodactyla; family Delphinidae; genus Aethalodelphis; species Aethalodelphis obliquidens. The sequence goes on along the minus strand of NW_020837946.1, from coordinate 38,306,921 downwards.
TTTGATAAAGGAAGCAAGAATAATCAATGGAGAAAAGATAGCCTCTTCAATAAGTGGTGCTGGGTAAACGGGAGAGCTACATGTAAAAGAATGAAATTAGAACACTCCCTAACACAATACACAAAAATAAACTCAAAATGGATTAAAGACCTAAATGTAAGGCCAGACACCATCAAACTTTAGAGGAAAACATAGGCAGAACATTCTATGACATAAATCACAGCAAGATCCTTTTTGACCCACCTCCTAGAGAAATGGAAATAAAAACAAAAAGAAACAAATGGGACCTAATGAAACTTAAAAGCTTTTGCACAGCAAAGGAAACCATAAACCAGACGAAAAGACAGCGCTCAGAATGCAAGAAAATATCTGCAAATGAAGCAGCAGACAAAAGACTAATCTCCAAAATTTACAAGCAGCTCATGCAGCTCAATATCCAAAAAACAAAAACCCAATCCAAAACTGCACAGAAGACCTAAATAGATATTTCTCCAAAGAAGATATACAGACGGCCAACAGACACATGAAAAGATGCTCAAAATCACTAATCATTCGAGAAATGCAAATCAAAACTACAATGAGGTATCACCTCACATCAGTCAGAATGGCCATCATCAAAAAATCTACAAACAATAAATGCTGGAGAGGGTGTGGAGAAAAGGGAACCCTCTTGCACTGTTGGTGGGAATGTAAATTGATACAGCCACTATGGAGAACAGTATGGAGGTTCCTTAAAAACTAAAAATAGAACTACCATATGACCCAGCAATCCCATAGCACAAGCAGCCGCATAGCACAAGGAGATCATCTCGGTGCTTTCTGACCATCTAGAAGGGTGGGATAGGGAGGATGGGAGGGAGACGGAAGAGGTAGGGGATATGGGGACATATGTATACGTATAGCTGATTCACTTTGTTATACAGCAGAAACTAACACAACATTGTAAAGCAATTATACTCCAATAAAGATGTTTAAAAAAAAGAAAGGGATATGACGATCAAATGTAATGCATGAAACTTTATTGTATCCTGGATTTTTTTTAAAGTTGTGCATTAATTTCAACATTAAATGTATATAAGATGATATTACTGGATTATGTTTAATTTTCTTAGGTAAAACGATAATAATAATAATATTAGAGGTGGTAGGACAATATCTGTATTCTTAGGAAACATGAAAGTATTTGGGGTGCTGTGTAATGTCATCTGCAACTTATTTTGTTTAATTTCAGAAAAATACATACAAATGTAGAGAGAGAATAGAATGTGATAGGATGTTAAGAATTTATGATAAAGAGTATGTGAGTGTCTCTGCTCAATATTATGAAACAACCTAAATGGGAAAAGAATTTGAAAAAGTATAGATACATGTATATGTATAACTGAATCACTTTGCTGTACACCTGAAACTAACACAACATTGTTAATAAACTATACTCCAATATAAGATTAGAAGTTTTAAAAAAAATAATGGAAAACAAAGAGTATACGAGTGTCTTGCTTTTTATTTCAACTTGTTTACAATTAGTAATTTTTGAAAAGTTAAAGGTTGAGGGAAAAAGACAATTATTTTTAAATTTAAACATTCATTAATATTTTTTATTCCCCCTATGTCTTATTTTCTCCATAAAAGCTTATGTTCCTCAACCTTTTCATGCCCCTTACTGCAGAAATTTCCAGTATAAACGTCTCTTTGGAGACTGGTAGCAATTACAGTTATCTCTGAACTATGCAGTCAATATTCCAAATGTATACAGATCATAATAAAAGGTATATTTAAAAATAACATAAAGCATCAAAAGTTCAATGAACAGGATCATCCAGTAGATAATACGTTAAAAGCTGAGTGCTAATTTCTGTTTCTGTGCTTTCAATTTTTTTCAAGGTAAGAACTTCAACTATTTCTTCACAGAAAGTTAGAGAAACCCTGTGGTAAAATTCAAAGCTGCCTTTAGCCCAATACTTCCCACCAAGTTAACAACAAAGTTCAACCTAAGTTATTACAAGACTGATAGCTGCGTTACCCCACACGTCTTACTACATGTAAAGATCATCTTAAGCTCACCCACAAGATAAGCCAGCGAGTCCAAAGATCAAGAAAGAAAGAGTACCAAAAGCTGCAGGTTAAATCAGTGAGAACTCAACCTAAATTGGGGGAACTGAATCCAAAATTGATGATGACAAAGCAGATGGCACACATATTTCTCATCTGGCACTCTGCCCAAAAAATAGCAGACCAAGAAGGAATTCTTATGCAACAAATGAACATATTTTAGAGATACTAACTCAAAAACAAAACGAAACAAAACTTAACATGTTCTTTGATTTTTTATTTCTTATGTCCTTATCATCAAAGAAAGTAGGGGATTAATGAGCAAATCGATTTAAAGGTCAGCTTTCTCAACTCTGAAACGCACTTCCAATGGAAAGAGATGCTGCTTTAACCAAATTAACATATGATTTCACAAAACTAATGAAAATCCCTGAATAAGAGGCTTGTCACATTTCATGTTCATTTTCTGACCAAAAACTGGTTTTTACTAAGAACTGCTTCAAACACGTTAATGAATGATCCTTAACAATTGACAGGATAAAGTAAATAAGGAAGCCAAAATCCAAAATAAAGTTAACTTTCTATATTCCAAAGTAATAACATTTGGCTGTGAACAATTAAAGATAATAATTTGTTATAGATTTAAATGTTTCTTTTGAGCTACAAAGGGCAAATAATATATAGTACATTCCAACAGTCACAATACTATTATACTATGAAATGTAGGGATTACATTCTCTACTTCCAAAATCAGACAGTTTAAAAACTATTTTTGTATATGTTTAAAAATATCAACAATAAAGAAGTTTTGTTTTTCTTTAAATTAGTAAGAGGTTTTATAGCTTATTGCCCCCAGCAAATATCAGGAAAACAAGTTTTTAAATTACAGATGCATTTTAGAATTCTCACTTCTGCAGCAAATCCATACACTAAGAATATCTTGCCAAATAAATGAACTGCTTCTAGCGATGACCTATTTCAAAAGAAAAATCTAACTAAAATTCGTGCGAATGAAACTAAATGGACTCTAATGGACTACTTACCTCAAAACCTACTTATGTGTTATCTACATTAAAGCCATTATGAGAAATAGCATGAAATACTGTGCCATAAATAATACTTTTTTAAAAAATAAGCTAAAACAAAAAGTCTAGAGGTTATATTTCTATAATACCTGTGGTCTTCACCTACTTAGCTCAGTATCTTTTATTGTTTCAAATAAAACAGTATAATTTCCTTTAGTAAAATAAGCATTGCTTAAGGGTTCTGTAAGCACTGAAAAACAAGAAAGCAATATTTACTCTTGTTATTTGAAAAATATCTTCATAGTTAACATTTACTGAGCATGTTTCATATGCCAGAAACTGAATAAATAATTTATATGTATTACCTTACCTAACCCTTAAGACAACCCTCTAAGGTAGATACGATTACTATCATTTTAGAGATGAGAAAAGTAAAATTCAGAGAAGTAACTGTGGCAGATCACTAAGCGTTGCCTAAAATCTAATCTCTCCTTTCGTAGTAAGAGGTATAGTTGGGCACATGGCCATCCAGCCCCCATTCAGTTCGTCGTGCTCATGCACCAAGTTCTCACCAATGCTTCTCACTGGTGAACTAAGTTCCCTCGTGACTGGAGGTGACGTATGCACCTTCCATGTCATGTGCTTCTGTCCCTTCTCACAGTGGAACACAAATGTAGAACTGAGGCAACTTCAACCATTCAGATGATGACAGCGCCCTAAGGGATGGCAGAGAACCAAAATAAAAGAAATAAACAGTGCTCAAAGTGCCTATCCATCCTGGACGATCGTCCACTTGTGAAATAATGGAAAATATACAGACCGTAGTCTCTGGTCCTGGTTCCTGACACAGAGCTCCTGAAACCCTTATAATTTCCAGGTGAAAGGAGCATCTCCTGGTCTAATGAGGTAACTCTGGGTGAGCTCCTGGATGAGGGCTGGTCAACAGAAAGAACAAGCCATGAGTAGAAGCTTGGACTTTTCAGCCCCGCCTCCCATTCTCTTGAGAAGGGAGAAAGGCTGAAAATGGACTTAATGATCTGTCATTGCCTACATGATAAAGCCTCCATAAAAGCCCAATTATATGGGGTTCAGAGAGCTTCCAGGTGGGTGCACAGATCCACGTACTGGGAGCATGATGTACCCCAACCCACACGGAAAGAAGCTTCTGCACTCAGGACCCTCCCCGACCTGAGAGGGTCCTTCATATTTCTCTTCATCTGACTGTTCATCTGTATTTTTTATCATATCTTTTTTTTTTTTTTTTTTTTGCGGTACGCGTGCCTCTCACTGTTGTGGCCTCTCCCGTTGCGGAGCACAGGCTCCGGACGCACAGGCTCAGCGGCCATGGCTCACGGGCCCAGCCGCTCCGCGGCATGTGGGATCTTCCCGGACCGGTGCACGAACCCGCGTCCCCTGCATCGGCAGGCGGACTCTCAACCACTACGCCACCAGGGAAGCCCTATCATATCTTTTAATGAGCTGGTAAACAAAAATAAATGTTTCCCTGAGTTCTGTGAGCTCTCCTAGCAAATTAATCTGATCCAAGGTGGGAGGAGATCATAAGAACTTCTGATTTGTAGCCAAGTTGGACAGAAGTTGTAGGTAACCTGGGGACCTACTTCTTGCCCTTCGCATGTGAACTGGGGTGGGGGGAAGAGTCATGGGACTGGGCCCTTAACCTGTGGGATCTGATGCTATCTCCAGGTAGATAGTATTAGAACTGACTTAAACTGTAGGACACTCAGGTGGTGTCCCAGAGGATTGCTTGTTGGGGGAAAACCTCCAAGCATTTGGCAACTAGAGGTATCAGAAGTGTTCTGTGTGAAAGAAAAGGAGACACACAGGGGGGAAGGAATGAAGTTTTTCCAAAACACTCTTTCAGGTAAAAACAAGAGAAATATTAGAGAAAATGTTAGCAAGCAATGAGCTTCTATCTTTAGAGCCACTGTTGTGGGGAAGTGTCGATTATACCAGCTTAGCTCTTACTCAGAGAATCTTAGAAATTGGTAACAGAAATGGGGTGCTGATATTATATAAATATTAAATAGGAGGCACTGGCTTAGCAACTGGGTGCTAGGTAACAAGAAAGAAGCTACTGCTAACTGGAAAAGGTTATAAACTAGTGACCCTTGTTTGTCACAGTAAAGTAGTTGGTGAATCTGTCACCTGAGACAACCTGTAAGGCAGCTGAACAACATGCCTATAGAACCTACTGCTCTAAGAAAAGTAGATGGAAAGTGCAGGAATGGGTTATTTCTGTAATTTCCAGGTATTCAGCCAGAATTAACTGTCTAACATTGATGGGGCTATTGTCACAAGGAACTCCTGGAACTAACTGCATACACTCTTTAGCAAAAGTCTAAGACTTTCTTACCTTATACAATAAAAATATCAGTGTTAAGATGCCTTAGTACGTCTATTTCTAAATTAGTTTCATCCTTCCCTCAATGAGAATTGAACAGAAAGCGCTAAATAAAACCTTCTCACGTTTTGGAAACGGAGAAATGGAATATTTTATTTCCAAAAAACTTTCTTAGAGGAAAACAAATTTTTAATCTTATTACCACAGTTATCCAGTAAACCTTTCGTTTCACTTTAATATTACACACATCTAAAAATACAACAATTAGTAAGATATAATATTTCAAACACACTTCCTTTAGAAATGTTTAATTATTTTAATTGGAGATTTTGTATATTTTGCTTCACTTGTTCTCTCTCTCTCTCTCTCTCTGTCTTATTATCTTTTCATTTCCAAATTTAGCTAAGGATTCGTTAGAATTTCATTCAAGGTCAAGTTGTCTGTTTCTTTAAAATACTGGGAAGTCATAATCCTCAAATATATATGTAAATAAAAATTCAGTGTTATGTTAGTTATTATAAGAAACTTTGGTTCCTAAAAGTGCTGTCAATTTAAAGACTCACAGTACTTTCAAGCACCCCCACCTTCTACAAAATGGAGACTAGATGTATGAATAAAATTAAGTAAAAGAAAGAGCCTAAAAAAGCACTAGTCAAAAAACTAAGAAAAATTATAGAAATAAAACCTTGTCTCAAATGTCATCTTCTTGATAAACACCAAAATTTATCCAAGAAATGCCTGCTACTTTCTATCCCTAAATATATTTTCCCAATAGCCTACTTATTTAACAGTGAAATTTAGACCACAATGTTGTGTTGGTTGCTTATTCAGAAGAACTATAATGATTTTTATCCCTACATTCTCCTTTTTCTTTAGGCACGTATCAAATAATAAAACACAGAAGTTTTAGGTTTCAACTAAAATGAGAAGTTGGATTCCATTTAAGTTTGTAATTTACTCATTTCCTAACCCCTGACATGGCTTCAAGTCTTTTAAAATTATTTAAACTTTAGCAGCTTAAAAATGGGAGAACAAGAGAGATAATGTCTATGTCTGAGCAGAATCAGGAAAGAATACTTAGTTGTGCCTAATGAAAATATATTATATAGCAAAATTTGAGACAGTTAAAAAAAACTATCAAGTTGGATATTTCTATAGATGCTTCCATTCAAAACAAAAAAAAATAATTATATACTCAAAAGAATTGAAGCCAGGTCTCAAAGAGATATTTGTACACCTACATTCACAGCAATGAATTCAATAGCAATTCAATAGCAAAAAGGTGGAAACAACCCAAGTGTTTATTGATGGATGAATCTACAAACAAAATATGATATATCCATGCAACAGAATATTACTCAGCCTTAGAAAGTAAGGAAATTCTGACACATGCTACAGCATGGATGAACCTTGAAGACATTATGCTAGATGAAATAAGCCAGTCACAAAAAGACAAATACTATACAACTCCACTTATATGAGATACCTGGAACAGTCAAATTCATATAGACAGAAAATAGAATGGTGCTTGTCAGGGCATGGTGGGGGTGGGGGGAGGGAGAAATGGGAAGCTTTGTTTAATGGGTATAGACTTTCAGTTTTTCAAAATGAAGAGTTCTGGAGATTGTTTGCATAACAATGTCAATGTACTTAACATTACTGAGTTTTACATATAAGAATGGTTATTTAAGGTGGAAAATTTTTATGTTATGTGTATTTTACCTCAATTAAATTCTTCAATCTACACATGGATTTTTTTAACAAAGCATGTACCGGGCTTCCCTGGTGGCGCAGTGGTTGAGAGTCCGCCTGCCGATGCAGGGGATACGGGTTCGTGCCCCGGTCCGGGAGGATCCCACATGCCGCGGAGCGGCTGGGCCCGTGAGCCATGGCCGCTGAGCCTGCACGTCCGGAGCCTGTACTCCACAACGGGAGACGCCACAACAGTGAGAGGCCCGCGTACCGTAAAAAAAAAAAAAAAGCATGTACCTATGGGAGGGGTGAACAAAACAGAGATAACAAAGATGAAAAAAGATAATAAAAATCACGTTTCAAAATCTTGAAAGCAAGCAAGCAAGCAAGAAGCTAATCAGATGTAACATCACGAGAGTAGTAGGCAGTTATAAAATTCAGTAGGAGGGAGAAGCACTTCCAGAATGGCCAAGTAAGGACCCCCCAAAATCTGATCCTCCATAAAAGCAATGAGAACACTGGCAAAAATTGTCAAAATCAACTTTTTCACAATGTTGGAAATGAATGAAAGGCTTACTACATTATGAGAATGATTAAGGCACAAAAAATGGTTGTGTCACAATAAGTACAGTGAGCTTAGTGGCATTTTCATTTTCCCTATTTCCAATCACTCTCTCCCCAGCATCACAATACCCTTAAAAATCAGCATCATTACAGCCACAGTGACTGAAAAATCCCGAACTCTAGCAGGCAATGGAGAGAGCAAAACGGGTTTGGAGTTCCACAAAATGGCTCTATCCCAGTGAATTGTCACTATTTGACCTGGCAATTACTTGGAAAAACCCTACTCCCAGGGCTTGTGTTTATTGGACCTAACTCAGAGATCACTCAATGGAAAAAGCTCTAGCCCCATAGCATTTGTTGAAAACACTCAGCTGCAATTGTTTAACAATACAGATGTCTATGGCAGCAATACCAGCTGGAGCAAAGAAGAGGCTGGCTTAAATACTTAAGAGAGATCTGGAGAACGAAATGTCCATGGAAGGATTTGAAAGGCTCTGACATATTCCTTACAATTGAAAAGACCACATTCACGTACAGCACTATGCACATACCTAAGAAATATCTCAGGAGACCCCATTCTTTCAGCTCTGGCTGATCTTGAGGCTCTGCGCATGCAGGAAATGAAGGCTACAGCGCAATTGTCAACTGCCTGGCTACTTGATGAAGGCGTGCCCCAACATGCACATAGAGCCGCTCAACAAAGACTGAGATACTTATTGGTTTCAGACATTTAAGGAAATCTCTGGCTAATCATTAACTGACCACTAAGGGAACCAAGCTAAAATTCAGTAGCCACATGTGACAAGAATGTAGACTTTCCAGAATTTATTCAGTAAACTCAGTAAATAAACAAAAACAGCAACAAAGAGCAAACACACCAAACCTTGGGGAGGTAGGAAAATTTGATTTTCAGAGTTGCCATATGATATTATTTGAAATGCCCATTTTTCAATAAAAACTTAAAACATACACAAATAAACAGGAAAGTATGGCCCATACACATGAAATAAAGCAGTTAAACAAAATATGTCCCTGAGACGCCCAGATTTAGGGCATACTAGACAAAGATTTAAAAATACTAAAAATATGTTCAAATAACTAAAGGAAACCATGTCTAAAGAATTAAAGGAGAATTTAAAAACATTATTTCACCAAACAAAGAATATCAATATAGGGATTTCCCTGGCAGTCCAGTGGTTAAGACTTCGCTTTCCAATGCAGGGGGTGCAGGTTCGATCCCTGGTCAGGGAGCTAAGATCCCACATGCCTCATGGCCAAAAAAACAAAACATAAAACAGAAGCAAGGTTATAATAAATTCAATAAAGATTTTAAAGAAAGAATATCAATATAGAGATAAAAATTATTTTTAAAAAGAACCAGATTAAAATTTTGGTGTTGAAAAGTACAATACCTGAAATGGAAAATTCACTAGAGGGGTTCAACAGCAGATTTTAATAGGCAGAAGAAAGAATCAGTGAACTTGAAGATATGTGGATTAAGATTATCCAGGCTTAGGAACAGAAAAAGAATGAAGAAAAATTAACAGAGCCTCAGAGACCTATGACACTACAAATATTGTATCATGCCATGCACACTGGGAATTCTAGAAGGAAAGGAAAGAAACATTATTTGAAGAAATAATGGCCAAAGACTTCCCAAATTTGATGAAAACATTAATCTATATATCCAAGGAGTTCAATAAACTCAAAGTAGGATAACTAAAAAGAATCCACACCAAGACACATCATAGTCAAAATGTCAAAAGACAGAGAGAAACTTGAACACAGCAAGAAAAAGTCTCATCACAACCAAAGGATTATCAATAAGATTAACAGTTGATTTCTCATCAGACACTATGAAGGCCAGAGAGCATTGGAACACCACATCCAAATCAGTGAAATTTTAAAAAGTTAACCAAGACTTCTATATCCAGCAAAATTATCCTTCAAAAATGAAGAAGAAATTAAGACATTCCCAGCCAAGCAAAACCTGAGAGAATCCGTCACTATCAAATCTGTCTTACAAGAAATACTAATGGGAGTTCTTGAGGCTGAAATGAAAATCACTAAATATTAACTCAAATCCACATGAAGACATAAAGAGAATTGGAAAAGCTAACGACATAGTTAAATGCAAAGTACATTATAAATGTGTTTTTGTTTTTGTTTTTGTTTTTTGCGGTACGCGGGCCTCTCACTGCTGTGGCCTCTCCCGTTGCGGAGCATAGGCTCTGGACGTGCAGGCTCAGCAGCCATGGCTAACGGGCCCAGCCACTCTGTGGCATGTGGGATCTTCCCAGACTGGGGCACGAACCCGTGTCCCCTGCATTGGCAGGCGGACTCTCAACCACTGCGCCACCAGTGAAGCCCTAAATGTATTTTTGTTTACAACGCTTTTCTATTTAAAAACAACTACATAAGACAATAACTATAAAAGTGTTAATGATGGGCTTACAATGTATAAAGCAAGGAATTAAGCCATATTGAAGTAAAGTTTTTGTATACTTTTGAAATGATGTTGAAATTGATCTGAACTTGATTGTTTTAAATTAAGAATTTCACTGTTAATAACCAGGCAACAACTAAGAAAATAACTCAAAAATAATCATAACAATATTATCAGGAATGACAGAATAAAGGCCTATGAAAATTATCTTCTCCAGAAAAGCAACAACAAGAAAATTTAAATGGCACACTACAAAACATATATATTTAATGCAAGTAATGGAGGAACTGAGGAACAAAAAAAACATAAGACACACAGAAAACCAATAGCAAACACACAGATATATATCCATCTGATAAACAGTAATTACATTAAATGTAAATAAATTAAACACTCCAATCAAACATTCTAGTTAAACACTCACCAAAAGGCAGTGATTGGCAGAATATATTTTTATTTTTTTATTATTTTTTTTTCAGAATATATTTTTAAATGAGTCAACTACATGCTATCTAAAAGGGACCATTTAGATTCAGAGACACAAATGGGTAAAAGTAAAAGGATGGAAAAAGATACATCATGGGAACAGTAACTAAAAAAAGAGACGGAGTGACAATGCCAACAATAGACAAAATAGACTTTAAGGCAAAAATGGTAACTTGGGAGAAAGAATATTTTATAAAGATAAATGGGTCAATTCAAAAGGAAGACATAATGACTACAAACATATATGTTACAAGGGGCTGCAAAATACATGAGTAGAAACTGACAGAGTTGAAGGGAGAAAAAGACAATTTAACAACAATAGTTAAAGATGTCAATACTCCATTTTCCATATTGGATTGAACAATTAGGAGATCAACAAGGACAGATATGCACCAAAAGCACAAGAAAGAAAAAAAAAGATACTTGGGCTTTATCAGAATTACAAACTTTTGTGCTTCAAATGACACTGTCAAGAGAGTGAAAAGACAATGCAAAAAACATAAGAAATATTTTCAAGTCATATGTCTCATAAGTGTCTAGAATCCAGAAAGTTACAAAAAAAATCTGTACAACACAAAAATTTTTAAATAAATAAATTTATTTTAAAATTAGCAAAGGATTTGAAGAGACATGCCTCCAAAAAAATATACACAAATGGCCAATAACCACACAAAAAGATGCTCAACATCATGAGTCATTACAGAAAAGCAAATCAAGACCACAATGAAATACCACCTCATACCCACCAGAATGGTTAAATCAAAAAGAAAAGCAATAACAAGTGTAGGTAAGGATATGGAGAAATCGGAACCCTCAGACATTGCTGAGTGAAATGTAAAATGTAAATGTAAATGTAAAATGTAAAATGTAAATGTAAATGTAAATGTAAAATGTAAAATGTAAAACTCACTTTGGAAAACTGTTTGGCAGAGCCTCAAAATGATAAACATAGAGTTACCATATGACCCAGCAATTCCACTCCTAGGTGTATATTCAAGAGAACTGAAAACATATATCTACACAAAAACTTTTACACAAATGCTCATTGCACAATTATTCATAATAGCCAAAAACTGAGAACATCTCAAATGTCCATCAACTGATGAATGGATAAACAAAATGTGGTATATATATACAATAAAATTTTATTTGGCTATACAAAAGAATGGCGTGCTAACACATGCTACAATATGGATAAACTTTGAAAACATTATGCTAAGTGAAAGATGCCAGTCACAAAAGGCTACATATTATATAATTCCACTTTTATGAAATGTCTACAAGAGGCAAATCTACAGCGACAGAAACTAGAGTGATGGTTGCCAGGCGCTGGAGGCAGGGAAGATGAGTGACTGCTAAGGACACTGGACTTCTTTTGAGGGTGATAAAAAGGTTTTGAAATTACAGGGTGGTGATGGTTGCACAACTATGTAAATATACTAAAACCCACTACACTGTACACTTTAAGATGATGGATTTTATGGTATGTGAATTATATCTCAACAAAGCTATTATTTTTTTAAATCAGTGAGGAAAATGAATACCTACAGAATGACTCACCAAGATAGAAAATAAACTATATTCTGTTTTATAATCAGTACAGACCCAGACTGTGGTGGATGTAAAGATGATAATAATGTAAAGATAAATAATAAACAGTGCTAATCTTTAAGGAATTTAGTCTTTAACAAGAAGTATAATCAATAACAAACCTTTGGAAAGAATTTTGATTCCTTCACCTAGTCTTCACTCTCAAAATATATAAAATGCTAATTTTACCATGACAAACTTTAATGGAAAACTCAATTCCAGCAAACTTTAAATATTAGCCAGGACTTCCCTGGTGGCGCAGTGGTTAAGAATCCACCTGCCAATGCAAGGGACGTGGGTTTGATCCCTGGTCCGGGAAGATCCCACATGCTGCAGAGCAACTAAGCCCATGCACCACAACAACTGAGGCTGCACTCTAGAGCCTGTGAGCCACAACTACTGAGCCCACATGCCACAACTACTGAAGCCCACGCACCTAGAGTCCGTTCTCTGCAACAAGAGAAGCCACTGCAATGAGAAGCCCGTGCAGGAAGAGTAGCCCTCACTCGCCGCAACTAGGGAAAGACCGCACGCAGCAACGAAGACCCAACGCAGCCATAAATAAATAAATTTTTTTAAGTATGTTTAAAATTTTTTTTAAATAAATAAATATTAGCCACCACCTAAATTCAACAACCAGATGCTAAAGGTAAATTAACTCGAATTCTATCTCCAGTCACACTTCTCTCCAAGTGCAGTAAGTTCCAAGCTGTGGTCCAGCCTCCCAGCTCTGTTGCACCGTGTGATCCTAGCTTGGGGGTGCCAAGAAATTTCCATGACCTCATTTCCTCACCCTGGACCCAACTCCATGCTTACTTCCCCTTCAGATTTTACAGCGCCAAAATTTTATGCCTTTAGGCATCTAACTCTTTCCTTCAAACACCATTAGTTACTGAGGTTCTTCAGACATATATTTTAAATCAGGTCATCAAAGCAAGTGCAGCTCCCTTCGTTTACGTCTTTTTATTTCTTTTATTTAGTAAAGATCCAAAATGGTCCTTACCAGGACCAAAAGGCCTCTCCCTGTGTTTGGTGCCCTGCACTAAAAAAGCCAGGTATTCACACCGCCACATGTTTTGTTGCTCCAGAACAGGGGTTTCAAAACAGATGCAGGCAGCATATGAATTTAGTCTGGACTGAGCCATTCTAAAAACATTTTAATTACCAACATACTATACCCAAGAGATGTTTTATGTACAAACATATATTTTTAGCTTCATTTGAAAAATCTGACGATTTGGCCATGCTGCACCCAAATTCCCATGTGGCAACAACTGGGTGACCTGAGTGGTGACACCTCCTTCCCCTCTGATGAAGAATGCCTCTCCACGATCCTCACCACTCCACAAGGTTTCCGTGCACAGCACTTTAAGCCAGTTTCACTTGTGTCCTGCTGGCTCTGGAGGGGTTGGAGTATGAGAACCGAGTCCAAATCCAGAGAGTTAGAAGTTGTTTCTAATCATAAGGGGAAGACCTTTTCCCTTATATTTGGTTTCAGGTTGCATGGCCACTTTCCTCTACCTTTGCCAAGCTCTCCTAGTTTCTCACTCCAAACTGCTTCAACTTCCTGTAATCATCATCACGTCTAACATCTGTACCACTCACTTACTTAAATTACCCTGGGGCACTCCTACATAATTCTGGCCTGGCAAGAAGCAGTGTTCATTCCAGGCCAACACGACAGAAAGCACTGAGGATCTCATCCACAGACCAATGAAATCTTCATTTCCAGACTCACTTCTCTTTGAAGATAAATGCTCCTCCTAAATTTCTGAATTTTGTGTTAATAATAAAATGCTTCTCAAACTTTACTGTGTATAGAACATATCTGAGGATCTTGTTAAAATGCAGATTCTGACTCAGTAGGTCTGGCTTCCGGGTGATGCTGATGCCACTGGTCTGTAGACTACACTTTGAATAGCAAGGAGTTAAAAGGCTTACGAAGGAAGAAGGAGGTTTCTGATATGGGAATTATCGCAATGAATCAGACCTCCAAGACTTGACTTTCTGCCATTTTAAAACTACAAAAATAGTAATCTTTTAGCATCTGTGCCAACTTAATATCTGATTTATATAAATAATAGCCTTTCATAATGGTCCATGAAAAAGAAACACGTGGTTCCTTCAGCCATGAGGCATTAATCATTGTATATGTATTCACTTCATGATCAATACTGAGCATTATACAGAGGTATCAGCCAAGTTTCCATATCTTCAGAGTACTTAAAGTCTAGTTGGCAAAAAGACTAATAGCAAACAAAATAAATAGTGCACCACCTAAAGCAGCAGATGATTAAGATCTTAATTGCTATAAGATAGTGATTCCCAAGAGTGGGGCATATTAGCATGTGGGAGGAAGGTATCAAACTAAATACACTGCCCTCAATCCCCTCCCAGATTAGGATACTCACTCTACCCCCAATCTTATTGCCAATCATGACAAAGGAAGCTACATTTACTTCTAGAAATGCCACATTCTTCATAAGAGTAAGATGGGGGGGGGGGATGATGAAAAGCACCACTTTTAAATGACACACAGAAAAGTAGGTAGAATGGGTGGGCATTCCAGGTGGGAAGCGTTCCTGTGGTAAAAGTGCTGAGGTGGAGATGAGTCTGGGGTATTTATGGAATGGAAAGAGGACCTGCCTACTGGAAGTAAACCAGAGTGGTCCACTTACCACCGCCCCGTTCTAGGTGGAGGAAGCATGGAAGCGATCTCCTAAGAACTGGATGACCACCATTAACAACCTTGAAAAGATATTTCTTCATACAAAGGCTGAACTAGTTTGCCTCTCAGGTCCCTTCCAATTTTTCCTCAACTGCAGAACAAAATTTCAATTTTCCTCTAACACGGAATTCTAACCTGAATCACGTGCCTTGCCTGATGTTGACCATGAGAAATTAGTGAAGAGAATGTGAACATGTAGAAGTGGATGTGTATAAACTGAAGAAAAAGAGAGCCTAAGTCATTGCGTCGGGTTCAATTCCATGGCTGCTCTACACCCCTGGTTCTTTGAGACGGCTCTCGAAGGTCTTATTTTCAACTCTGTCGTCAATCATCTTTGCGACTCCTCTCTGAGCCCTGTCCAAATTATCCTCATCCTTCTCACACAGGCAAGTGATGAATTACACTCCAGGTCTTCCCTGACCACCCCATGTAAAGGAAGTCTCAGTTATACTTCCTTCTCTATCAAGGTCCTCCTCTACAAAGCACTTATCACACTTTCAACTATGTTTTCTTCACTTTTTACTCACAAAATATTTCAAAATTACATTCAGGAGATCATACAGTTCAGAAGTTAATATAAAAGTAGCTGAAATACCACCACCCTAATGTAAAAATGTTTACATTTACATTTCTGCCACATTTGCTTTGCAATTACATATTTACTTGTTTATTCACATTTTTGTTACCATTGCCTATATCCTAATTCAATTTTCTGTTTTATCTGGTTAGGGCCATGTCTGAATACTGACCTCTTTTATACCTATCACTCAGCACAGAGCCTGGCACATGTAAGACTCTCAATGTTTGTTCAATGAATAATGCATGAATGACTTCTGTCCTAGAATGAAATAATGGCTTTCACTACAGAAGAGTTATTAGACAAAAGACAATCACTCCATCTTTATTAAAGTCCAAAAAAAAAGAGAGAAATGGATCTTTTTTTTCCTTTTTTTGGCGTCACCTGAGGCTTGTGGGATCTCAGTTCTCCAACCAGGGATTGAACCCGGGCCACAGCAGTGAAAGTCCGGAATCCTAACCATTAGGCCACCAGGGAACTCCCCAAGAAATGGACCTTTATTGAAGGATGAGGGTTAAAATTTAAATGTGTGCTATAACTGGATATTCCACATTAGAGTGGGTTAGCTGAACAAGAAACATAACTTCCCTAGAGGCCCTTATCCCTCTTGCCCTGGAGAGCACATATATCTGCTAAAAGACATGGACAGAGAGGAGATGAGCTCTCAAAGTATCTTGTAGTTTAAAGATGCCAACTCAATAGCTTAAAGAGGGAAAGAACAAAAGAAGAGAGGGAGGCAGGGAGGGGAAAAAAGAAGGAGAGAAGAAGGGAGGGAAGGGAAGAGAGAGGGAGGGAGGAGGGAAGGAAGGAGAGGAGTCCTATGCAAAGAATCCTAGACCACTAAAGAACATTTATATTTTTTCTAGGTTAGGTTGGAGGCAATACAGATCGTGTTCTGAAAACCCTCGAGTACCAAGTCCATTTATCTGAAATGAAGCCAAGCCTAAGGAAAAAGTATAAGAAAAGTCATGTCCAATTGTCAGACTTCTCCACCTCCTTTTACCTATACTCCTGGCCAGCCAGTATCTTAACACAAAATCCTAAAACCCTGGGTTCCTCCCACTGTGGTTCCTTACATGCTCTCAAATATTAAGTATATACTCGTACTCTCTCCGCATCAACTTTATTGGATCTAAGTTCTATTCCTTTGTGCTCTTATTCTTCCAATAGGTCACTGAGAGGCATTATGCTTCTGATTTAAAGGACTGTCCATTACTGAAAATATTTCCTCAACTCTTTTTTTCTTAACCTCCTCTACTCTTTATGGTCAATGTGGACCTCCAACTCTCTCTAATGAATAAACTATCTCAGTCCTAAGACTGTGGCAGATTGTTTTATTTGTTAACAATTCTTCCGTCCCTCCCTGTCCTTCACACGGTTCCCTGTGGGCAGAGTTTAGTACTGAGGTATGCCACTTGATACGAGAGAAATCATTTCTAATCCACGTCATGAGAAACATTTTTCTTGCTCCACAGATATCTTACACCACAGATAAAATATCATATGAGCACTTTTCCCCTAAACAGCCAGGGTACATCAGCACAGAGAAGCAGCCTTATACTCCCTGCCCATCACTTTGCACAGCACATGCAGATACTCAGGGGCCGCAATTTGGCTGTACCCAGTTTTCACTTTCTTTTAGTATTTCCTCAAGATCAGAAGGTGCTACATCTTCGCTGTGAATGGAAGAGCATGTGGATTGGCTTCTAGGTACAACTTCTTTTCTTCATGAACCCATCACCTTCTTATCTGTACATGAAACTTATGCTCTGTCAGTCCTGCCTCCTGAGGACTTCTCCAGTCTCATATATAATGGTTAACCAAGAGAAAAATCTCTTCCCCTATAGCACGAGTTTTCAGTGATAAATGAACAAAGCATCACCGAGTGCTCCTCCCTGAACAAATGCCAAAAGTTGATTCATTCTCTGCATGACATCGGTGGGTTTCATCCAACCATAAAGTGAAATATCTGCTAGCGTGCACTTGATAGTAATAGCTCTTCCCTACTCCACTGATATTATGCAACAGCCAACCGTGTCATTTGACAAAGGAATTGTGTCAATAACTTCCGATTTCTCTCTAAGGATAATGTTTGTCTTTAACTTTCCAGCTGATTTCCCAGGTGTCTCTTCAATAAAATGACTTATACTTACTTCTGTTACAAGGATCCTTTAAGGAAGCTACTAGAGTTTTAATCTCTTACCCACCGTTAGCAGTATAATACATTAATTTTGTAACGGAAAACATTATTGGGTACTTGCCCTGGGAAACTTGAATAGTATAACAAGGAAGCCACTGTGCTTTGTTTGAAAATGACACCAAAACATCCATGCTTTCACAGACAAAGTTTCATAACAGGCAATGACTGGGGACTTGGAGCGAATGGATGGCAAGCCCAATAAAAAGCAGTTTGAGATAGTCATCATCATACTTCCATATGCACTTTTTCATTTCAGCTACTGTTTTGAAATCATCACTCTCACAAACGTCCTTGTTTTTACACATACAGATACACATTTTATATTTGGAATGGGATTCGGTTCTATAAGTATGTTTATGACATTCTGAACTGCAGCATTTACATTACTATTTTCATCACTATTTTCACACTGCAATGAACCACTTTTGAGCCACTGATCTATTTTTGTGAAACTGAGATACAATTTAAGACCAGCAACAACAAACTATGCTATTTTAACAAATAAACAATAAGCAAATGACATAAAAAGTATATTAACCAAGATGAAGTGCACCATGATGAAGTGCTTATGAAATGTAAGCTATATTGACCAGTGCAGTCTTCATAGCATGAACACAATTTTTTATACCATAATAACTTTTAAGAACATAATGGGATTTCTGATGAAATTATAATTACTCTCATATCTCAAGGTCCTACATGCTCTGTCACTCCTACACTATCTTTCTGATTCACATTTCGAAGTCCCCCCCATCACCCCACCCCCTTGTGTTGGTCTTCTTGCTAACCTTTGAACACATCCAAACACATTCTCACCTTCAGGCCTTCGCACTGGCTGTTCCCTCTGCCTGGAACACTCCTCCCCAGGTATCTGTATGAGTAACTTCTGTCACTTCCTTTAACTCTTTGCTTAAGGTCTCTTTCTTCATGAAGGCTACTCAACTATATTTATCCTGTTCTACTTTCTTTCTTCCAAAGCACTTATCCCCTTCTACCATGCTGTATAATTTGGTTTATGGTGCATCTCCCACTCCTACCCCTCCACTCCCAACTGAAAGAAAACTTCACAAGGGCAGTTTTATTCATTCAGCAACTAGATTCATGGAAGGTGCTAAATAAATAGTAGTTGAATGAATGAATGAATAAGTGAAATGTTTTCACTGCTTTTCCTTTTTAGCCACCAATCTGTCTGTGGATCTTATTTTGAGAATTAAACAGAAAATGGAGAACTATCAAATGATTTAAGCAAGAGAACTACACAAGGTCAGAAGATGATTTAAAGTTTGGAGAGGATGGACTTTTTTTTTAGTTTAAAAGTCAACCCATGAAAAAAATGATGAAAGTCACAATTTTCCAAATGACTAGGTCTTCGTAAGTAGTTAATTTCAACCCCACAATACACATATCTATAGATATATGATCAATGTTTGTATATATACACATACACATATATGCATGCACACATTAGACATATGTTGAACAAATCTAGAAGAAGCTAAGGACATTTTTCCATCATATGGGCATTCTTCATATAAAAGCTAATGACTTAGGTAATAGTTAAGACAACCATCCATCATAATTTTCCTGGGATAGCCCAGTTTATACTGTTTGATCTGGTGCCCCTTCCAGTTAGTATCCCCTTCTACTCTCAAAAGTGTCCTTATCTGAGCAAAAATAATTACATGGTTATCCTACTCATAAAGAAGATACATACATTTCTTCTTATTCAAGCATGCCAACCAAGCTTTGGAGGATTTTAGCAGAGTGGGTGTGGAAAAAGTGACAGCCATAATTAATTGTAACACCTGCTGGCCAGCACTGCAAGTGAACTCTTTCAAACAGGCAATTCTTTAGCCAAGGAGCACAGCCATTGTTGAAGTACATGCCACAAGCTTCATATATCTAGCTTTAGAACTCAAATCCCCACCAGGTCACCTGCACAATCTCCAGCCCCTATGAGAATGTTCACGTGATGAGTGGGCACAGCACATTCTTCTCTGCAAGCCCTTTGTCTGAAAAACTGAGACCCAAACCCAAGACTCTAGTCAAAAGAGAGGGCAGAAAACAAAGGCTCTTCTATTATCCTCGTGGCCCAGAGGGCTTGGAAACTAGGAGAATGTGGAGTCAAGTCTTCACAACGACACATGTGTTTTGGTCTCTCAGTAAATTCCAAGAACTTGACCAAACACTAGATCTTGAAACTTTCATTCATATCTGCAAAAGCCATGCACCCATCAGGTCTGCAAACAGAATTTTGTTGAAGCTGCTCTCCCAAATCATAGGAGTTGTCCCAATTCATGCCAGCCCTAGGTAAACAGGCACATTCTTATTGTGCTCGAAGACAATAATAACCTGGGCTCAGAGCCAGAGTAGACACTTAATATGTCAAGGAAAAAACAATTTTATTTCTTATATGTATAAATAGATGACAAGCAACCAATTACATCAGTCTTTTGTCTTCCTTGCCATTTCTTTTTTCCTTATGCATTTTTTGGGTTTTTTGGGTTTGTTTTTTTTTAACCTTTCTTACCTTTGCATTTAACAAATTAAAGACTGAAACAAAGCCAGACTCAAAATTTGAAGTCAGGAGAGGGTGGTGAAGAAAATAGTGAAGATTCCTTAATATCTAGGGTGACCACATAATTTATCATCCAAACCAGGGCACTTTTAAATGTGAAAGGGGATGCATTTGATAATTCAGATAGGTCAACAGGAAAAAACCAGGACTACTGCAGGCTAACCAGAGGGTGTAGTCACCCTTCTAATCCCTCATACATTTTCCCACACAAAAGACATCCTGTGTGTAAAGAAGCAATTCTGCCTCTGCTACATCAACCAAACTTCAAATATAGTCCTCTCTCTTTCAGGCCAGGCCTGGCTTTCCACAATGGAGCTGGAAATGTTTTCACTCCACCCTGCCATTCCCTATTCGTGCAAAACTGGCTCCATTTTTACTCAAGAAAGCAGGCAGCAACACACGAGAATGTGGATGCAGGCCAGGTGCCCAGTAAGCCCCAGGCCTGGTGCCTCGGGTTTCTCATAAAGGAATACTTCACAAGAAAGGAAGCAACCTGGTGAGAAGGTACACAGATACCAGCCACGGATTTAACAATCCGAATCTGAATGTTAGACCCTTTTGTTGATGCCAAGGCACACGCTGAAACTGGACAGAGCCCGAAAGCTACCTCCCCAGCAGCACACATTCATCCAAAAGAAATGGCTGTGGCATCTGTCCTCAGCTACAGGTAACAACCTTGGTTTCTTTGCCTTTTGCTGAGATCAGTGGTGCAGAAGGATTTGAAAAAAGTAAGAAGATATGTTTTTTTTTTCCCTCAAGATCACAGTTCCCACGTTAAACAGAGCCAGTGCTTACTTTTACCCCATACTTCCTGTTCAGGGGGGTCAAACATTGCTCATGTTCTTCATTAAATTTAGTCCTGTGGTTAGTGACTATTAATTCACTGGAATATTCTCCCTCACATGCATGCAGAGGGGAGACCAATTTTGCAATCTAGTTGGAATCTACAGCACAGAAGAATCTATGATGGTGGTAGGAGCAGAAAAGCTCCAGCTGGCTTATCTCAAATGTTCAGAATGACTGATTTCTTCATGGACTCCACAGTCATTCAAAAAGATTCACTGCCCAAGGCTGTTCAATGCTGTGATGGAGGCAATGATAAAGCAAATGCCTTAGGCTGTTAAGCCTTATAAAAGTAGAGTACTACCCATAGCTGAGAGTCTCATGACAAATGCTGGGAGCCAGGGAACCACCTGTCACAGAGATGGTAGAAGAAACTCCTTTTGAATTCATGCAGATTGGACTAAGTCATTCCAGCTAGGAGACACTATGAGTCCAAGGGGCCATTTGTATACAACTGCTGTTTTCCCAGTGATACGATAATCTTAAATTCAAAGATATTTTTGTTAATATAACTGCTTAAACTGCTTCACATAACCACAATTGAGGCCAAAATGGGCCGAAGGAATAATCAAAACAAACAGCTCAATAATGACTTTTTAAATGTTCAAAGAAAAAAGAAACTAACTGGTTAGGCTGCTGGATGATAAGGTTATAATGCCTCCTTTGGGAGATGAAAATTATGGCTTCCCCACCTGACCCCATCTCCCAACAGTGAAGTGGATAATTTCTGAAGAATACAATGACCCTTTATGCTGGGCTTCTCTTGTCTGCTAGGGATGCCATCTGTCTCCCACACTATATAAACAATCCCTGCAGGAATCTTCTGATGCCCAAACAGATTAGCAAACTCCAGATTTTCACACCATTAATAATATCCCCATCCAGATTAGGCTTCTTGCTTTAATAACTCCAAAGATAAGCCTAATAACTGATCCTTTTTGTTTACAGGTAATGTGAGTGTCATTTTAAAGATAACCTCTCAGAACACACAGCCATCTGTTGGAGGGGGAGCAGGTGGAGCTCTCTCTAGGCAACAGAAGAAATGAGCCCTTGATGGAACAGACGAAATAGTAAAATGAAAATCATACTTATGAGACAAATGAAAACATGAAATTTCACCAGGTCTAATAGAGGACTCTAATAATTACATTAAAATCTTTTTCTTCCAAATGACAAACTAGAAAACTATTCAAAAAAAGACAAGTTTCACACTTTGACAAAGGCATACGTACAATGAGAATTCAGAGTTTGCTTGACTCTAGGACGGTGAAAGCAGAAACCGTACTGGGAAGGCTAAAGGCCCCCGGGAAGTTTGCCTACCGTTCACCTCTACCTACGAGGATTGCTGACGCTTGCCTTCTCCAAGTTTATTATCGATTGATCCCCTGTAACTCTGTGAGCTCTCTGTATTGTCTCCAAAGACTTCCAACTCTAAAAGAAATAAATGTACCTGTAAAGCTGTTCCTAAATTAATAATAATCAAGGAAAAACACCTGAGCTCTGCTAATAGCGGAAAACACAAGGCATGGAAGAGCCAGACCTCTGCAGTTGCACGTCCTCGGAAACGTCTACGTCTAAATCTGCAGCCCCAGTTTCCTCCAGGCCCCAAGCCCCCGCAGAGAATGTTCACAACACGTTCCAAACCAAAAAGGAAATGAAGCCTCCGCTCCCTCAAGTGACGCTCAAATGGACCCAAAAGTCTCAGCTCCCCGGGAGAACCAAACCTTGAAACACGTCCCAGTGCCTCTCACCCGCGTCTCTGGGCAGCGGAAGCCGAAATGTCAAATGAATGACCGCGCCGGGGCGAGAGGGAGGAAAACAAAGCCACCTCCCGCTGTCCGGTACCTGCGGCGCGAGGGCCGGGCCAGGGCCGCGCACTCACCTGGGGCTCGGCGCCCGCTGCCGCCGACTGCGGGTGGGGACGGGGCCGCCGGGCGACAGGGCGGCCCCGCAGTCGCCCGGACCCGCGGCCCCGGCGCCCTCCGGCCGGCCGCGCACGCCGCGGGGAAAGCAGGCGACCGGGGGCGCCGCCGCGCGTAGCATGCAGCTCCCGGCTGCGGCGGCCGCTGCCACGGGGCCGAGGGACCCTACGCGGCCGTCTCCGACCCGGCGACTCTGAGGCAGCGACGAGAGACGCAGCGCGGAGCCGAGCGCGTCCGACGCGCCCCTCAGCGGCTCTTCCCGCCGCCTTCCGCAGCGGGCTGGGTCTCGGCTCGCCTTTGTGCTGGCATCCTCCTTCGCTCCCAACGACGCCCGGAGCTCCCCGGGCGGCTCCGCGCCGCCGCCCACCCCCGGGTTACGCCGCGCCCCCCGCGCGGCCCGCCGATTCTGTCGAGTCAGCAGCGGCGGCGGCGGCGGCAGTGGCGGGGACGCGCGAAGCCATATCTCCCGCCCGCTCTCGGGAGGGCGCCAGGGGTCTGGGCGTCCGGAGCAGGTTTACGGGCGAGCTCGGCGGCCCGGTCGCGGCGCGTCCCCGAGCGGCCCCGCAGCGCCTGGCTCCCCGCCGCTCGCTCTCCAGGCGTCGCCCGCGAGCCGCGCGCCGGCCCGCCCGCGTCGCCCTCTCTCGCCGCTCCCCGCGGGCTCGCCCGGCCTCCCTCGCGCTGCCACTTTCCTCTGGCCCAGCGTGCCCGGTGCCCGCCCTGGCCCTCGGGGGGCGAAGGGTGCGGGCCGCTCACCTCCCGCGGCGTCGGCGCCCCTCCCGCTGGAAGCCCGGGAGGCATCTGCCCGCACCTCCCTGCGGGGCGCTGGGCTGGGGGCTTCCTGCACGTCAGGAACCAGAGTGGGGGAGGCGGGAGGGGTGAGGGGAGAGGGCGGGAGGGACTGCCAGACCTTGGCCAGTTGGACCTTCCCGGGGAAGGTGTGGGAGAGCGGGGCGGATGCAGCTGGGCGAAGGACGAATGCCGAGGCTTTGGCGGAGCCCGAGCTGCTCTCCTTCTGCGACGCCGAAAGACATGAGGGTTCCGAGAGGCGCCGCGGAGGAGGAAGACCCTCTGAGGTCAAGCAGGCTGGACTCTTCCTAAATCCCCCCGGAAGGCTGAATGGAGGAGTGTCATGCCTCGGTTTCCCCAACTGCAAGGGCAAGACGGTAATACGCGGGTCACCTACACGGGGTGTGGTCACGATTAAAAATGGGTTATTGAAAGCCCTCCCAGCTACTTTGCCTAAAGAGGGCACTCAAATTAAAAATTACCGTATTAATACTTTCAGCTTTCTGTTTACTTCTTTTGTAGCATCTTCATTGACTCAGTCCCACTTAGGGGAAAGAGTAAAAACGCTGACATATAAGACGATTACCCACTATGCGTGATTATCTATCTGGATAAGGGAAAGATTTACTCGATTTTACAGTTTAACTACAACCATAGGAAAGAAGTCCCAAAACATTTTTTCCACAAATAATGGGTATCCTTATTTACGGTTTTTTGAGTATGTACTTTCAGTATTATCCATTTCTCTGATAACAGCTATTCATTTTTCCTTTGGGAACTACCCCTCCCCCCTTGCCCACGAGTCTCTGTGGTTCCAGGATACTGACACCTCCCACCCTCACTCCCCAGAACTGGCCAGTCTTCATATTCCAGACCGCAGTGATTGGTTCTGGGATAGGCATATTGATCCAGGAACTCAATCTGGGGTTTTTGCTGAATCAGTTCAGAAAAAGAAGCCCTTCAAACTAGAATAACTTATTTGGAAGGATATAAGCCAGTGATAAATACCACCAATGCCTATAAATGAAGTCAAGTCAACTTCAAGAGAAGGAAAACTGTGGGAGAGGGGATGATATCTTTTGAGACTTAGGAGGCAAATGTATCTGAAGTGAACTCTACCCCCGAAGGCAAAAATCCCCCTCCTCTCCTCAAGGCAGTTTCAGTTGTGTTCTGTCACATGTCACAAAAAGCCCTGACTCATTATTCCTCTGGATCTTTCCATCCCAGGCATCATTGCTAGGCTACTCCAGTGAATTGATGAACAACCCCCCCACGCCCCCCGAACACACACACACAAAAGAAAAAAAATGGTCCTATCCTTGTACTTGCTGGAAGAGTAGGGATCCCGAAAGATCCCACATGATGTTCTCTTTCTACAACTTGCTCTAGACTCAGCAACCCCACAACTGCAACCCTTAACCTCCTGTGTTGATTAAGCGCTGTCTTACAATCTGGCTTTAAACAAAAAAGCATAAAATTAAATAGAGCTAAAATGGATCATTATTGCTGCCCTTAGGTTTAAAAAACAAAACCTTTTTCTCTCACCTTAAAAGCAGTCCCATATATCCTTAAAAAACTACAAATACAACTACCATATGACCCAGCAATCCCACTACTGGGCATATACCCTGAGAAAACCATAATTCAAAAAGAGCCATGTACCACAATGTTCAATGCAGCACTATTTAGAATAGCCCAGAGATGGAAACAACCTAAGTGTCCATCATCGGATGAATGGATAAAGAAGATGTGGCACATATATACAATGGCATATTACTCAACCATAAAGAGAAACGAAATTGAGCTATTTGTAATGAGGTAGATGGACCTAGAGTCTGTCATACAGAGTGAAGTAAGTCAGAAAGAGAAAGACAAATACCGTATGCTAACACATATATATGGAATCTAAGAAAAAATGTCATGAAGAACCTAGGGGTAAGACAGGAATAAAGACACAGACCTACTAGAGAATGGACTTGAGGCTATGGGGAGGGGGAATGGTAAGCTGTGAGAAAGCGAAAGAGTGGCATGGACATATATACACTACCAAACGTAAAATAGATAGCTAGTGGGAAGCAGCTGCATAGCACAGGGAGATCAGCTCGGTGCTTTGTGACCACCTAGAGGGGTGGGATAGGGAGGGTGGGAGGGAGGGAGACGCAATAGGGAAGAGATATGGGAACATATGTATATGTATAACTGATTCACTTTGTTATAAAGCAGAAACTAACACACCATTGTAAAGCAATTATACTCCAATAAAGATGTTAAAAAAAAAAAAACTATGTATCGGGCATTAAACATGAGGCTGAGGCTTCAAATAAGGTTAATAGCAAAGTCATCTTAAAATCTCAGACTTGCAAAAGTGTGTAAAGGTTAGGTTCTTTCATACCATACTCCCCATCCCTGTCGCTACCACTCCCCAAACTGGGGCCTCCACTTCACAGGATCCCTGACAGTTTCTCACTTAGCCTCTTCCTGAGCTGTTCCTGTGAAGAAAACTCAGTATTTCATTAGCTGGTCAATTCTACATTTAAACTGGCCTAACATTAGACAGTGATTCCTTATATTGAGTTGAAGTACTTCTTTCACCTCACAGGACTACAAGGACTAAAGACAGACTTGGGAAGCCCTTGAATTTTCTCTTCCAAAATCTTTGCATGGCCCTTAGCTGTTTATCATAAGGCAGAGTCCTGACCCTTCATCATCCTCCATTACCTCCCTTCTATGAACGTGCTCACCTTTGAGCACTCCTCCAGAAGCATAGCATTCAAAGCTAAACCCAAAGGCAGATTCCAGGAAACTTAAAATTCAAGCCTCTTCCAGCACCACAAGAGGGGTCCTAGAAGTGTATTCATGTGGTATTATGTTTCTGTAAAAGTTTTGGAAGTAAAATATTTTCATCTTAAAAGATTGCTGTCTCTGTGTACTCTAACTTCCCTTCAGTCATAATTTCCCTTGTGTCCAGAAGCACTGAAGTGATTGCTGGCATTTTGGGGATCTGGCTAAGGGGAAGCTGAGTTAGTTAAATGGAAAAAGTGTATGTGGTTCATGGGCATTACAGCCCATTGGAACAGTAGCATCTATTCTGACTGCTTGAAGGCCTACCGTCACCTGGGTCACTTGGTATTGTGACACGAAGGTGGATGGCCAGAGACCAATCAGCAAATGAATGCTTTGGGACTCAGCACAGAAGCATGTAGGCAATGGGGTAATGTTTGAAATGTATGGATCCAGAACTAGAATTGGAAAGTCCTCTCACATCTTATTCTGTATATGTAAAAGAAATTTGGTACAGATTTTCCCAAATTTGACCACTATCTTAAAAAATGTATGTAACTTTCCCAATAATGAGTTGTAGACTGGAAAGAAACTCTTCTAAACTACCAATAATAAAAATAAATTTCAATCAACTCCACTAGTGGAAAGACTGAACTATCTATTAACTCTATAGAACAAAATGTAACAAAATCATTTTCATATGAAGCAGAAATCAAAGAGTATGCAGTCAAAAGATGTAGGAAAAAGTATTGTTAAAGGTATACTAGGCAGTTAATTAATTTAAAACATCAAGATATTTTTCTGAATTTGGTGATGTCTGGTTCTTGTGAATTTTTTAATTTGTAATTGGTTGTGACTTTTATTCTAAATAAATACTTTTTGTACCTTCTTTTATACGTGTGGGTTTTTTTCTTAAAGAAGCCTCTGTATTGTGTAATCTTCAGACTCCACAAAATGTGGATCTATCCCCTGTTGAACCTGATACTCTGAATATAGTCTAATCAGTGTAGCATTCAGGGAGTGGGAGCTTCCAATGGAAGAAATAACTAAGCACAATAATAGCTGAGACGTCCATTACTGTCCTATTTCATCTATCAAGCATCATAGAGAAATGAATGACTAGTTACAACTAGGGAATTTAGGGCATGACTGAAGAATGTCCGTTTGAACACACAAAAAAGAAAATTTCTTAAATGTATTACAACTTTTCTCACTTTTTAAAGAAAGTATACCAAACCTGATTCATCATTTTCATAGTGGCTGTAATTTATTTACTATGCTATGATTCCGTGATACCCTTAGGACCTATCTAGGCATAAATGTTTTTGCCTCTACACTAAATGGCCTCAGGCTCCTATAGTTTTCATTGTTGCTGTTGTACTTTAAAAGTAACTTTTTCCTTTGAACCCTGTATTTTTCCTATAACCTTTTCTTTTCTTGATAATCTTTCTTGTCTCACTTTAAGTTCCTGTTTATGGTCTGGTATGGAATTGATCAACTATATGAACATTCTCATTAGAACTCTGTTTAAAATGCCTTGTGGGAGGGGGGAGGTTCAGTGAATAATATGTGTGAGCTTTAGTGCATACATTTCATGGTATCTGTTGTGGTTGCTTGGAATCCTTTCTTATTTTCTTCCAATTTCTCACTCACTAGTAATGGTAAGAAGCCCTGGATTCTCCTTTTCACATATTCTCTAAGTAAATATTTAATAACCATTTACTATGAGCCAGGCATTCTTCTAAGTGTTAAGGATACAGAAGTAAATGGAACAGAAAAAAAATCCCTGCCCTTGTGCAGCTTGTATTCTGATAGAATAGGAAAGGAGAGGTCAAATAATAAGTTGTGGCAGAAAATGTTAGTGTTTACAATATCCATATGTTCCTATATGTTTTCCAGTCTCCTTTGCATTTAGGATAGCTGTGTGACTACTTCTGGCAAATAGAATTTAAGCAGCAATGATGGGTATCACTTCTAACAGTGGAGCTAAAAATCCAATGTGACTTCTTTCCTTCTCTTCACCTTCCCTGGATACCACAGAGGCCACCTGTTGAAATGGTGTCATCCCAAGATGGAAGGAGGCTGCATCACTGAGCCATCACTTGGAGGAAAGCTAACTGATATAAGACTGTGATGGGAGCAAGAAATAAAGTGTTAAGCTACTTATTTGTTACAGCAGCCAGTATTAATGATCCTGACTAGGGACTTCCCTGGTGGTCCAGTGGTAAAAAATCTGCCTTCCAATGCAGGGGACATGGGTTCGATCCCTGGTCAGGGAGCTAGGTTCCCACATGTCGTGGGGCAGCTAAGCCCACACTCCACAGCTACTGAGCTCGCGCTTCTCAACTAGAGAGAAAACCCGCACACCACAACTAGAGAGAAGCCCATGCACCACAGGGAAAGATCCTGCACGTGTCAACGAAGATCCTGCGTGCCACAACTAAGACCCAACGCAGCCAAAAATAAATAAATAAATAGATGATCCTGACTACAATGGAAATTAATACCTTGAAACAGGGTATTGCTATAATTAAAACCTAAAATATGTGGCATTTACTTAGGAGTTAAGTAGCAAAAAACTAACATTGGAAGCTAGAAAGATGGTGATAATAGTATGCAGTGGCAAAACAATTAGTAAAATGTTACCATTATCACATAACTTATCTCGAGCCACTGAGTCAGCAGCAGTTAAGATAAGTGATCGGAAAGAATCAATTAGTAAGTGATAGAGACTACTGATTGCATATGGCAAAGTATCACAAAAAAGATACGCGTTGAGGAAAGAACTAACCAGTTTTCAAAAATAAATGAGAGATTACAGAAAGTCTAGAAATTTCATTCTTCACAGAGGTGGATTGACAAAGCCCCAGTAAAATTCAGCCAGGGAAAAGATAACGTTTAAGGGTGTGGTTAGATAGGTTCAAGGTTACCATTAAGTTGAGGAACGTTTAGTCTTATATTTACAAAAACACTGGGTATAGTTACTGGCACACGTAACTGACTGGAAGAAAAAGATCAGAAACCTATTTATTTGTTTTTTTATTTTTTTAATGTTATTATGATTTTATTTACTTTATTTTAACACCTTTATTGGAGTATAATTGCTTTACAATGCTGTGTTCGTTTCTGCTTTATAACAAAGTGAATCAGCTATACATGTACATGTATCCCCATATCTCCTCCCTCTTGCGTCTCCCTCCCACTCTCCCTATCCCACCCCTCTAGGTGGTCACAAAGCACAGAGCTGATCTCCCTGTGCTATGCTGCTGTTTCCCACTAGCTAGCTATTTTACAGTTGGTAGTGTATATACATCCATGCCA
The DNA here is from genome assembly GCF_003676395.1 of Aethalodelphis obliquidens. NCBI lineage: Eukaryota > Metazoa > Chordata > Mammalia > Artiodactyla > Delphinidae > Aethalodelphis > Aethalodelphis obliquidens. The sequence continues at coordinate 38,276,968 of NW_020837946.1, read as the reverse complement.
CTCTCTCACTTCGTCCCAGTTTACCCTTCCCCCTCCCCGTATCCTCAAGTCCATTCTCTACGTCTGCATCTTTATTCCTGCCCTACTCCTAGGTTCTTCAGAACCATTTTTTTTAGATTCCATATATATGTGTTAGCATACAGTATTTGTTTTTCTCTTTCTGACTTACTTAACTCTGTATGATGGACTCTAGGTCCCTCCACCTCACTACAAATAACTCAATTTCATTTCTTTTTATGGGTGAGTAATATTCCATTGTATATATGTGCCACATCTTCTTTATCCATTCATCTGTTGATGGACACTTAGGTTGCTTCCATGTCCTGGCTATTGTAAATAGAGCTGCAATGAACACTGTGGTACATGACTCTTTTTGAATTATGGTTTTCTCAGGGTATATGCCCAGCAGTGGGATTGCTGGGTCGTACTGTAGTTCTATTTATAGTTTTTTAAGGAACCTCCATACTGATCTCCATAGTGGCTGTATCAATTTATATGCCCACCAACAGTGCAAGAGGGTCCCCTTTTCTCCACACCCTCTCCAGCATTTATTGTTTGTAGATTTTTTTGATGATGGCCATTCTGACTGGTGTGAGGTGATACCTCATTGTAGTTTTGATTTGCACTTCTGTAATGATTAGTGATGTTGAGCATCCTTTCACGTGTTTGTTGGCAATCTGTATATCTTCTTTGGAGAAATGTCTATTTAGGCCTTCTGCCCATTTTTGGATTGGGTTTTTGTTTTTTTGATATTGAGTTGCATTAGCTGCTTGTAAATTTTGGAGGTTAATCCTTTGTCAGTTGCTTCGTTTGCACATGTTTTCTCCCATTCTGAGGGTTGTCTTTTCATCTTGTTTATGGTTTCCTTTGCTATACAAAAGCTTTTAAGTTTCATTAGGTCCCATTTGTTTATTTTTGTTTTTATTTCCATTTCTCTAGGAGGTGGGTCAAAAAGGATCTTGCTCTGATTCATGTCATAGAATGTTCTGCCTGTGTTTTCCTCTAAGAGTTTTATAGTGTCTGGCTTTACATTTAGGTCTTTAATGCATTTTGAGTTTGTTTTTGTGTATGGTGTTAGGGAGTATGCTAATTTCATTCTTTTACATGTAGCTTTCCAGTTTTCCCAGCACCACTTATTGAAGAGGCTATCTTTTCCCCATTGTATATTCTTGCCTACCTTATCAAAAATAAGGTGACCATGTTCATGGGTTTATCTCTGGGCTTTCCATCCTGTTGCATGATCTATATTTCTGTTTTTGTGCCAGTACAATAGTGTCTTGATTACTGTAGCTTTGCAGTACAGTCTGAAGTCCAGGAGCCTGATTCCTCCAGCTCCGTTTATCTGTCTCAAGATTGCTTTGGTTATTTGGGGTCTTTTGTGTTTACATACAAATTGTGAAATTTTTTGCTTTGGTTCTGTGAAAACTGCCAGTGGTGGTTTGATAGGGATTGCATTGAATCTGTAGATTGCTTTGGGTAGTTTGGTCATTTTCACAATGTTGATTCTTCCAATCCAACAACATGGGATAGCTCTCCATCTGTTTGTATACTCCTTAATTTCTTTCATCAGTGTGTTACAGTTTTCTGCATACAATTCTTTTGTCTCCTTAGGTAGGTTTCTTCCTAAGTATTTTATTCTTTCTGTTGCAATGGTAAACGGGAGTGTTTCCTTAATTTTTCTTTCAGATTTTTCATCATTAGTGTACACGAATGCAAGAGATTTCTGTGCATTAATTTTGTATCCTGCTACTTTACCAAATTTGTTGATTAGCTCTAGTAGTTTTCTGGTAGCATCTTTAGGATTTTCTATATGTAGTAACAATGTCATCTGCAAACAGTGACAACTTCTTCATTTCCGATTTGGATTCCTTTTATTTCTTTTTCTTCTCTGTTTGCTGTGACTAAAATTTCCAAAACTACGTGGAATAATAGGGGTGAGAGTGGACAACCTTGTCTTGCTCCTGATTTTAGAGGAAATTGTTTCAGTTTTTCACCATTGAGAACAATGTTGGCCGTGGGTTTGTCATATATGGCCTTTATTATGTTGAGGTAAGTTCCCTCTTTGCCTACTTTCTGGAGGGTTTTTATCATAACTGGGTGTTGAATTTTGTCAAAAGCTTTTTCTGCATCTATTGAGATGATCATATGCTTTTCCTTCTTCAGTTTAATATGTTTTATCACATTGACTGATTTGCGTATATTGAAGAATCCTTGCATTCCTGGGATAAATCCCACTTGTTCATGGTGTATGATCCTTTTAATGTGCTGTTGGATTCTGTTTGCTTGTATTTTGTTGAGGATTTTTGAATCTATATTCATCAGTGATATTGGCCTGTAGTTTTCTTGCTTTGTAACATCCTTTTCAGGTTTTGGTATCAAGGTTATGGTGGCCTCGTAGAACGAGTTTGGGAGTGTTCCTCCCTCTGCTGTATTTTGGAAGAGTTTAAGAAGGATAAGTGTTAGCTCTTCTCTAAATGTTTGATGGAATTCGCCTGTGAAGCCATCTGGTCCTGAGCTTTTGTTTGTTGGAAGATTTTTAATCACAGTGTCAATTTCAGTGCTTGTGATTGGTCTGTTTATATTTTCTATTTCTTCCTGGTTCAGTCTCAGAAGGTTGTGGTTTTCTAAGAATTTGTCCATTTCTTCCAGGTTGTCCATTTTATTGGCATATAGTTGCTTGTAGTAACCTCTCATGATCCTTTGTTTTTCTGCAGTATCAGTTGTTACTTCTCCCTTTTCACTTCTAATTCTATTGATTTGAGTCTTCTCCCTTTCTTTCTTGATGAGTCTGGCTAATGGTTTATCAATTTTGTTGATCTCCTCAAAGAACCAGCTTTTAGTTTTACTGATCTTTGCTATTGTTTCCCTCATTTCTTTTTCATTTATTTCTGATCTGATCTTTATGATTTCTTTCCTTCTGCTAACTTTGGGGTTATTTTGTTCTTCCTTCTCTAATTGCTTTAGGTTTAAGGTTAGGTTGTTTATTTGAGATGTTTCTTGTTTCTTGAGGTAGGATTGTATTGCTATAAACTTCATTCTTAGAACTGCTTTTGCTGCACTCCATAGATTTTGGGTCATCATTTTTTGTCATTTGTTTCTAGGTATTTTTTGATTTCCTCTTTGATTTCTTCAGTGATCTCTTGGTTATTTAGTTGTGTATTGTTTAGCCTCCATGTCTTTGTATTTCTTACAGAATTTTTCCTATAATTGGTATCTAGTCTTATAGCGTTGTGGACAGAAAAGATACTTGATATGATTTCAATTTTCTTAAATTTACCAGGGTTTGATTTGTGACCCAAGATATGATCTATTCTGAGGATGTTCCATGAGCACTTGAGAAGAAAGTGTATTCTGTTGTTTTCGCATGGAATGTTCTATAAATATCAGTTAAGTCCATCTTGTTTAATGTATCATGAAGCTTGTGTTTCCTTTTTTATTTTCATTTTGGATGATCTGTCCATTGGTGAAAGTGGGGTGTTAAAGTCCCCTACTGTGACTGTGTTGCTGTCAATTTCCCCTTTTATGGCTGTTAGCATTTGCCTTATGTATTGAGGTGCTCCTATGTTGGGTGCATAAATATTTATAGTTGTTATATCTTCCTTTGGATTGATCAGTGGCGGGCTGCACAATCTCCCAGGAGGGGAAGTGTGGATAGTGACCTGTGCTTGCACACAGGATTCTTGGTGGCTGCAGCAGCAGCCTTAGCGTTTCATGCATGTCTCTGGTGTCCGAGCTGATAGCCATGGCTCGTGCCCATCTCTGGAGCTCGTTTAGGCGGTCCTCTGAATCCCCTCTCCTAGTGCACCCCGAAACAATGGTCTCTTGCCTCTTAGGCAGTTCCAGACTTTTTCCTGGACTCCCTCCTGGCTAGCTGTGGTGCACTAACCCCCTTCAGTCTGTATTCACACAGCCAGCCCCAGTCGTCTCCCTGTGATCTGACCTCTGAAGCTGGAGCCTCAGCTCCCAGCCCCCACCCGCCACGGCAGGTGAGCAGACAAGCCTCTTGGGCTGGTGAGTGCTGGTCGGCTCGGATCCTCTGTGCGTGAATCTCTCCGCTTTGCCCTCTGCACCCCTGTTGCTGTGCTCTCCTCTGTGGCTCCAAAGCTGCTCCCCACCGCCCACTCCCCGTCTCTGCCAGTGAAGGGGTTTCCTAGTGTGTGGAAACTTTTCCTCCTCCACCATTCCCTCCCAGAAGTGCAGGTTCTGTCCCTATTCTCTTGTCTCTGTTTTTTCTTTTTTCTTTTGCCCTACCCAGGTACGTGGGGAGTTTCTTGCCTTTTGGGGAGTCTGAGGTCTTTTGCCAGCGTTCAGTAGGTGTTCTGTAGGAGTTGTTCCACACGTAGATGAATTTCTGATGTATTTGTGGGGAGGAAGGTGATCTCCATGTCTTACTCCTCTGCCATCTTGAAGGTCGAGACAGAAACCTATTTATTTTAGAAGAAATTATATTACCAAAGAAACTATTAGCCCACCCACACTAAAAAGTTATTTATCAGTTTAAGTTTCAGGACAATTTTCCATGTGAGGAAGCAGGTTTTGAATGCTATACACACCCCACCAAGGAGATCCCTCAAGGGATCTCAAGGAGAGTAATGGGAAAGAAAGATCCTCACAGAGGAGAAAAAGGAAAGGTTGGAGGTAGAGGGAACAATGTACAAGGGAGGTCCTCCCTGAGGGCAGAACCAGAATTTAATCATGAAACTTCCCAAACTTCCAGGGCAGGTGGGGATATATCACAGTGCCCGCTCACAGGGTTTCAGAATTACTCTGGACAAGAGACTGCTGTGTGTCTTCCATTCTTTTTTTTTCCAAATGTGAGTATCTATTGTGGGTGTCCATTATCTATTGGATTTCAGAGGAGGAAGATCTCTTGTCCTTTTGACCATGGGTTGCTATATACCCTAAGTTGCTATACCAGGAGTCACCACATCTGGACTTGATGGAGAGAACTGCACATCACCCAAAGATCTAGGGCAAATGACTGCATTTTCTTCCTTAGTGAAAAAAATGAATGTTTTGTTTAAATATAGGAATGTATTGGTTTTATATTGTTGCATAACAAATTACCACAAACTTAGTGGCCTTAACACAGCACACAGTTATTACCTGACAGTTTCTGTGGGTTGAAAATCTGGGCAAAGCTTAATTGGGATGTCTGCTCATGGTCTCACAAGATGTCTGCTGGGTTACATTCTCATCTGAAGGCTTGACTGTGCAAAAATCTGCTCACTCAATGTGTTGGCAAAATTCATTTCCTTATGGCTCTAGAACTAATGGCATCTTGTTTCTTCAAAGCTAGCAGGAGAATCTACCTTTCCAGTCTTCTAAGACAGAGTCTTATATGGTATGCCTTAATCAATTGTGTAACATTCTATCATTTTTGCCATATTCTATTGGTTAGAAGCAAGTCACAGATCTCATCCACACTCAAGGAAAGATATTCTACAAGGGGACTTAGCTCATTGTCTGCCACAGGGAAAAGGGGAACAAATAGATATTTGGTGACCAGAAGGCAAATATATTGGTTTTTACCAATCACTATGTGCTTCTGTATTTTCCAGGCTGCCTTATGATTAAGTGGCCATGTGACTAGTTCTATACAATGAAATGTGAGCAGAACTAATGTTGGTCATTTCTAGACTAGATGATTAATTATACAGCATACCTTCCTTATCTCCTCTTCTCCCTTCCCTAGACCATGAAGGCTTCATGTTGAAAGATGGCAGCATTACAACATAAAAGAAGTCTGGCTTTCTGAGCAGTGCTTGGAGACAAGCCACCCAGGAGAATAGCACCTATGCCCAGGCCAGGACAGGAGTAAGAAATAAACACTTCTCATGTTAAGGCACTCATATCTGGGAGTTATTTGTACGGAAGGTTTGAAGGGGTTGGAATATTATATAGGGGAGGAAGACAACCTCCCTGAGAAAATGACTTAAATAAGGATCTGATAGACGTAAAGGCTCAGCCACTCAGGCATTTCGGGGAAGAATATTCCAGGAAGAAGGAACAGTAAGTATAGAGGTGCTGAAATGGGAGATGGATAAATAGTATCTTACTGTATCAGAGGCTATGTTGATAATCACCTTGTTTTTAAGATATTTTACAGTAGTGTTTCCCCATCCCAAAATTATTTTGTTTAATACATTATTGTTATGAGCTTCATTCATAGAATTAAGTGTTTCAGGGACTAATATAAAATGTGAGTGTAAAATGTGAATAAATTTGTGATTCCATTGCAAAGATATTATTATCATTAATACTTCTATATTTCTTTATTTTGTCCTTGATTTGATCTTTTCCTCTTGGTAACAGAAATCTTGTTTGGGATTTAAGAAAGAATCCTACCTGGTAAAATTAGTCTGATAAGTTTAAAGAGTCTCTTTAGATTAATTCTGTCTTTTTAACTTAAAAAAGCTCAGTTTCCCAGATTCTTCCCCCCACACCCAGGACAGTGCCCATGAAAAGAGGTGGCAGTGGAGGCTTATGTGATCATGTGTCAGCAGCTGGGGAGCTGGATCCATGGCATCCTCTGGATCTGTGTTGGCCTCTCATGGGGAGTGGCCATCTGGACTGCCTGGGTTGTGGAAAGCCAACTGGTCCCACCTCTGGGTATTCAGCTGATGGAGTCTGCTGAAGCCTCTGGCTACTGTGACTCATCATCTGATCTCTCAGGTTCTGGTAGGCCCAGCATTGCTCCCTGGCTGACTGGGCCTCCTCCCAGTTGCTGCTGCCGCTATAGACGCTTCTAAATGTCTGTCATATGTGCTATCTACTCCATGGCCTAGGCTACGCCTCCCTTGGGCTCTACCATGGAATCACCTCATCTTTCATCACTGCTGGCCCTATGACAGTCATTCTATTCTCAGTGCAGCTGCTTTCATGCTCCTCATCAGCATGTGGTTAGTTCTGAGGCCTATCCACAACAAGGAAACTGAGGTAGACTCAGTAAGGTTAAACTCAGGGTTTCCCTCTGTCTAACTACACTGTACCCCTGAACTTACTTTTTTTTTTTTTTTTTTTCCATACGTGGGCCTCTCACTGTTGTGGCCTTTCCTGTTGCGGAGCACAGGCTCCAGAAGCACAGGCTCAGCAGCCGTGGCTCATGGGCCTAGCCGCTCCATGGCATGTGGGATCTTCCCGGACCGGGGCACGAACCCGTGCCCCCTGCATTGGCAGGTGGACTCTCAACCACTGCGCCACCAGGGAAGCCCCCCCGAACTTACTTTGATGCAGCTGCCCTCAGGTTGGTGCCAGAGCAACCTGTGAGGCAATCTCCTTACTAAACCTTAAATATAAATTGAAGAAGATTCTGGGAAGATAGTGGAGTAGGAAGCACCAGGAATCTGTCTCCCCACCTAGCCAATGATTGCACTATCAGAATCTGTCTGATGTAACTATTTCAGAGCACTGGAGTCTGTTGAAGGCTTGAAACCTCCAGGGGAGACTTGGATGGCAAATTGTGGTTAATTTTGGCCAATTTTAGCTCTTAGCACAGTAGCAGCTACCCAACTCCCACACCCAGCCATGTGTCTGGCAGCTATATACATGTTCTTAGAGCAGCTTGCACACAGCTTACAGGAAACAGGGTGGTCAAAAAAGACTATGTCTTCCAAATATCAGGGATCTATACTCTGATCACTGATTGCTGCTTCTGATCACAGAGGTACAGACAAAGAGGTGGGTAGCCATTGTTGCTGTACCTACCCTCTCCTTGATGCAAGCCCCTCCCCATCCAGCTGAAGTGATTTCCAGGGGATTTAAAGAGCTGGTACCGTTTTCCCCCTTCATTTTTCATTTTTTTCCCTTTTAGCAGGCAGACATTAAAGACTAGGGCATTCAAAAACTACTGCCTTTATGGAGAAAATTAGAAGCTGACTGTGTATTCCCAGGGAAAGGCTCAGAAAAGACCTGCGAAGACCTTAAGTTACATCTTGGTCTGATCCTTGGCACAGAGACAGCCTGCAACAATATAAATATAAATACAACAAACCCTGGAAAGGGAGAGAATCTGATTTCTAGAGTTACCACATTATTAGATTCAAATGTTCAAGGTTAAACAAAAAATCACAAGGCATACAAAGAAACAGGAATGTATAGCCCACTCAAAAGAAAAAATAAATCAACAGAAACTGTTCCTTTAAAAGATCTAATGGCAAATATACTAGACAAAGTTTTCAAAACAACTGTCTTAAAGATGCTCAAAGAACTAAAGGAAGATGTAAAGAAAGTCAAGAAAATGATTTGTGAACAAAATGGAAATATCAATATCAATAAAGAGATAGAAAACCTGGGGAAAAAAAGAAATCCTGGAGCTGAAAATTACAAAAGCTAAAATGAAAAATTGGCTAGAGGGATTCAAAGGCAGATTGGAGCAGGCAGAAGAAAGAATTAGCAAACTTGAAAATATGACAATGGAAATTATTGAGTCTGAGGAATAGAAAGAGAAAAGATTAAAGAAACATAAACAGAGCCTAAGGAATCAGTAGGATACCATCAAACAAACCAACATATGCATTGTGGGAGTCCCAGAAGAAGAAGAGGGAGAAAACGGGGCAGAGAAAATATCTGAAGAAATAATGGCTGAAAACTCCCAAGTAAGATGAAATACATGAATATAAACACCCAAGAAGCCCAACAAAGTCCAAGCAAGATCAACTCAAAAAGAAACCTACACCAAGATACATTATAATCAAATTATCAAAAATCAAAGAGAAAATCTTGAAAGCAGCAAGAGAAAAGCAAATAATCACATATCAGTTATTCTCAGATTAATCCTAAGATTATCAGCAGATTCCTCACCAGAAATTTTGGAGACCAGTAGAGAGTGGACTAATATATTCAAGATGCTAAAAGAAAAAAAAAAAAAAACCTGCCAGCTAAGAATTCTATATCCAGCAAAACTGTCCTTCAAAAATGAGGGAGAAATTAAGACATTCTCAGATAAGCAAAAGTTGAGGGAGTCGGTGACCACTAGACCTGTCCTGCAAGTGAAATGAAAGGACACTCAACAGTAACTTGAAGCCATATGGAGAAATAAGATATCAATAAAGGCAAGTACATGAGTAATTATAAAAGCTAGTATTATTGTAACAACTGTTTGACACTGCACTTTTTGTTTTCTACTTGATTTAAGAGACTAATACATTTAAAGAAAAAAATTAATGAAACAGCTAGTATTACTGTAACTTTGTTTTCTATATAATTTAAGAGACTAATGCATTTAAAAGAACTATCAGTTTATGTTTTGGAGCACACAGTGCATAAAGATGTAATTCTATGACATAAACAACCTAATGTGGTGGGAATAGAACTGTAAAGGAGCAGAGTTTTTGTTATGTTATTAAAGTTTTAAATTTTTGTGCATCAAAATACCCTATGAAGAGAGTAAAAAGGCAACACACAGAATGGGAGAAAGTATTTGCAAGTCATATCTATGATAAGGGACCAATACCCAGAATATAGACAGAACTCCTAAAACTCAACAACAACAACAGAAAAAAAAAAAAAAAAAAAAACCTAATTCACAAATGGGCAAAGGACTTGAATAGACATTTCTCCACAGAAGATATTTGAATGGCCAATCAGCACATGAAAAGATGCTCAACGTCACTAAACATTAGGGAGATGCAAATAAAAACTATAATGAGATATGTCACACCCATTAGAATGGTGACTATTTAGAAAAACAGAAAACAACAATTGTTGATGAGGATGTGGAGATATTGGAACCCCTGTGCTCTGTTGGTGGGAATCTAAAATGATACAGCCACTGTGGAACAGTATGGTGGTTCCTCAAAAAGTTAAAAAGAATTCCCATATGATCCAGTAATTCTACTTTTGAATATATACCCAAAAGAATTAAAAGTTGTGTCTCAAAGCATGTGCTATATACATACAATGAAATATTACTCAGGCTTAAAAGGGAAGGAAATTCTACAATATGCTACAACATGGATGAACCTAGAGGACATTATGCTAAGTGAAATAAGCTAGTCACAAAAAGGCAAATATTATATGATTTCACTTACTTGTGGTACTTAGAGTAGTCAAAATCATAAAGACAGAAAGGAGAATGGTGGTTGCCAGGGGCTGAAGGGAGAGGAGAATGAGGAGTTATTGTTTAATGAGTATAGAATTTCAGTTTACAGGGTGAAAAGAATTATAGGGACGGGTGTTGGTTGTACAACAATGTGAATGTATTTAATACATAAAATGGTTAGGATGGTAAATTTTATGCTATGTGTCTTTTACCCCAATAAAATAAATGAAAAAATAAAATAAATCAAAGCAAGAGTCCCTGCCCTAACATACTCACCCCCTTGAGGCCAGAGCCTGAGGAGGGCATATATTTTGAGAGACACATCTGGGTTGCTCTCATCTCTGTCTGCCTTCTTTTCCTATGACCTGCTGGCACTGGAAGAGACATTTTTCTTTTACTTCTCCTTCCTTGTTTCTTACTTTCTTATTGTTTTCATCTTTTCAGCATCTTCCTTAATACCACCACTCCTTATAGTATTTTTAATAATATTCATATAGGAAGAGCCCCAATTTGCTTTCTTTATGAATATATCTTCACAATTTCTTGAGATGAGAGGCCAAAATGAACTTAATGATACAGAAAGAGATCTACCCCCCAGAAGGATAATATTTTGATTACGTAAGAAATGTGATGAATGCTTTAAAAATCCAAAATGTATACTATAGTTGGCATATTTCTCTTGTTGATGAACAAATATTTATCTTGGATAAACCCAGCCTTTCCACTTGGCTCAAAATTCCAACCCAAAACATGATTCTGTTGGGATAGAAGACTATGAGTGTTGCTGTAGCTTTTGGCCAAAGAAAATACATCTTTCCCAGAAGCTGTAACATTGTTGAAACTTGTGCCAAGGAGCTTATATTGTGATTTAGTTCAAGGTCATGCAGAGGTAGCAGGTGATGCAGCAATTAATCAAAGAAGACTTAAAGTGAAACAGAAACATAGAAAATACATTGTGAAATTAAAATCAAGGGTGAGGTCCTAGAAAAATAATGTAAGTTTTGGGGCTTCCCTGGTGGCGCAGTGGTTGAGAGGCCGCCTGCCGATGCAAGGGACGTGGGTTCGTGCCCCGGTCCGAGAGGATCCCACATGCCGCGACATGCCGCGGAGAGGCTGGGCCCATGAGCCATGGCCGCTGGGGCTGTGCGTCCAGAGCCTGTGCTCCGCAACGGGAGAGGCCACAACAGTGAGAGGCCTGCGTACCGCAAAAAAATAAATAAAAATAATATAAATTTTATGAAAAGTTTGATTATAGTGTCTTTTTTTAGTGTTATTCTTTCCCCATGTCCTGGAGTCAGTGATATACCACATACAGCTTATCCATTTATACTGGTTTTCTTTGTATGCCAAGCCACTTCCTCTGGAGACCCATGCTCCACCCTTCTCCACCCCGCTTTGTGTCCTGGAAGACTGACCCATACAGACTGCACAACAGGCTCGCTCCCTTGCTCCCTGGCATTGGAGGAGATTGGATGGTAGGACAACAGAGGGGTTGGAGTGTTTTTTCCCCAGATCCCTCCTGGACTTGGTGATGCAGTTCCAGAGTCCCCCATTAGACAGTCCGCTTTCTACTCCTCCAGCCCTCACTGGACTACGGGACACCGTTGCCCTTTCTGCCTATGGATAAGAGCAGCTTCCCACTGTTCCTGGTCCCTAGCTGCCTCAACATTCCTGCTAGGTTTCTTAACTCTGCCGAAGCCTCTGTGAACAGAGTTTTTGTGACATTCTGTATTCCAGTCCAACTCAGCATGCGTTCTATTTTCTGCTGGGCTCTCAACTGGCATCCGTTCCCAGGATATTTATACTTTGAGAAATGATAGATTTAGACACGGTTAGAAGTACATTTAAAGTAGATGGTCTTTACAGTTCAGATCAATAGGGTTCAGGTCAATAGAGCTCAGATCAATTGCCATCAGGTAATTTCATAAGGAACTTTTTTTTTCAATTAAAAAAATTATTTTGTTTATTTATTTTTGGTTGTGTTGTGTCTTTGTTGCTGGGCGTGCGCTTTCTCTAGTTGCGGCGAGCAGGGGCTACTCTTCATTGCGGTGCACGTGCTTCTCATCGAGGTGGCTTCTCTTGTTGCGGAGCACGGGCTCTAGGCACACGGGCTTCAGTAGTTGCGGCACATGGGCTCAGTAGTTGTGGCTCACAGGTTTAGTTGCTCCGCCGCATGTAGGATCTTCCCGGACCAGGGATCGAACCGGTGTCCCCTACATTGGCAGGCAGATTCTTAACCGCTGCGCCACCAGAGAAGTCCTGCTATCAGGTTATTTCAGACCTAGATTCATTGAGAGTTTATATCTCAGTTTTGAAGGTTCAAAAACTTCAATTTTATCAACTCACCTAGAGATGACAGAACCATAGGGAATCTGTTCATGCCAAATAAACTCATAGGATACAGAGTTCTATTTTAGACTTCTGTTTATTAACTTACAGAAGGGAATCTCTGGCACCAGAACTGTTAGACCATCAGCTCAGGGTTCTCCTTTTAGGTGGATAATATCATGTAGAGTCTCAAATTAAAAATCAGAGTTTTGCATCATGGTGAGCACAGAGTTAGAATTAGAGGCATTAGATATTTCTAAGGTCTTTTCCCATGTATTTACATCAACACAGTGAATTGCTCTTATACACTTCCGGCATTTGCCTACATGAACACAACAAAAAACAAACAGTACTCACATGGAATACTATAAAGTAATGAGAATGAACAAGTTACAACCAAATAACGATATGGATGACTCTCACAAGCATGAAGTTGAGTGAAAGAAGGCAGACACAAAAGAGCATAGATTGTATAATACATTAATTAATGCCCTTTAGAAGTCAGGACAGTGGTTACCTTGGGGTGGGGTGGGAGGTTATGACAGGAAGAGAGCCTCGAGGGGGATTCTGGGAAGCTGGTGATGTACTCTTTTTTTTTTTTTTTTTTTTCTGTACGCGGGCCTCTCACTGTTGTGGCCTCTCCCGTTGCAGAGCACAGGCTCCGGATGCGCAGGCTCAGCAGCCATGGCTCACGGGCCCAGCCGCTCCACGGCATGTGGGATCTTCCCAGACCGGAGCACGAACCCGCGTCCCCTGCATCGGCAGGCGGAGTCTCAACCACTGCGCCACCAGGGAAGCCCTGATGTTCTCTTTTTTAATCTGGGTACTAGTGACACAACGGGATCCATTTGTGAAAATTTATCAAGTTATACATTTATAATAGGGGTGCACCTTTTTGTATTTATATTATACTTCAATAAAGTTTTTCAAAATTATCAGTACCACTCCTAGAAACGGAGCTTGCCGTCTATTGGACAATACTCTAGATCCACTGACCAACTACCACTAATTTTGCTTTTCTGATGGGGTAGTCATTGTCAGTACTAAAGCTTCTATCATGACATTATCTCAAATAATAATGTCTAACATCACAACTATTTTACATTAGCACCTCATACTTTCTGGATGTCTTCCAGATGAAACATAATGATAACTCTTTGGTTCTAGTCGCAAAAAATTCTTGGAAATAATATCTTAGATTAGGCTATTTCTGGAGAGAGTTCCATTGACCTCTTTTAAAACTTTAATCTCAATTTTTATGTGCCTTCTTGATACACCAGAGCAGTGATTTGTAATCAGATGTATGCCTTGGAATCTCAACCCACACCTGTTGAATCAAAGCCTCTATAGTCTCCCACTTTCTTGTCATATGTAGTTTGAAAATGTGTCCAGGATGAATCAGATGCACTTCTCTATTTAAAAACTGCTCTCTTATTTGAACAGATATTGGCTACATCAATGTTCATAGCTACATTATTCACAATAGCCAAAAGGCAGAAACAACAAATTTCTGTGACCAGATGATTGGATAAACAAAATCTGGTATATACATGCCATGAAATATTATTCAGACTTAAAAAAGAATGGAATTCTGACACATGCTACAACGTGGATGAATCTTGAAGACATTATGCTAAGTCAGACACCAAAGGACAAATCTTGTATCATTCCACTTATATGAGGTACTTAGGGTAGTCAAATTCATAGAAACAGAAAGTGGAATGGTGATTTCCAGGAACTAGGGAGAGGCAGGATGGACAGTTAGTGTATTGGTTACAGAGTTTGTCTGGGAAGATGAAGAAGTTCTGGAGATGAATGGTGGTGATGGTTGCACAACACTGTGAATGCATTTAATGCCACTAAACTGTACACTCAAAAATGGTTAATATGGTAAATTTTATGTTACATATATTTTACCACACAAATAAAAACACTCTCCTGGAGGCTTATTTAACTTATTTTATGCCAAAACAAACTAAGGGTTCACACTATTGGAGGAAGATAATAAAATCAAACTCAAGGGCCATCTAATGGCACCAGCAGCCCCCTACTTGAAGGCCAGAGTGACCCACAGCCTTGCATGTAGATAGAGCTTTGTACGGTGCCATTTTTGTTCTTGCTTATTTGATCTGGACGTTGACTAGTGGGAGGAAGCATTAGGTGCTCAGCCTACAGACTACATATGGTTCCTCTGGCTTGTTGATTAAAAGCAGCCTCTTATCTCATTGATCTCCTTAGGAAGCTAAGCCCTAACTGGCAACAGTTGCCATGCCAGAGGGACTTTGTTTAAACAGCATTCAGAAACATCATTCATGAGCATTAAAGAAACCCTGCAATAAAGAATTTCATTCCATTTTGCCTTGACTCCTCTAAAGAAAATATCATTTTTCTTTGAGCACTGTCATATAATTGTTTCTAATAACAATAATAGTTTATTACTTTAGGCATTTGATAATTATTTTGGTTTAGTTGTTTATAACAAGATTTATCTCACTCACCTAGCTGTCAAAAGAAACAGGATACCTTCATGGCCTTCATAAGAAGTCCCTGGCTCATGACAGCCAGACTTCCAGTGGGAGGTTTTCTAATACAATTATAGGGGCTCTAATCCACTTTTTGAAATCCAGTGGCAAATATGCTCTTTTTTGGCTAACTAAAGCTGTGGCAAATATAGGTGCTATTACTCCCCCACCCACTGTCCCACCACCAAAACCAAAACCAAACAAAAAAAACCCTTACTTTTTACGAACTAAAGATCTGATGAAATGACAATGTGGGGACTTCTTTTCAGCTAACTATGGTTCCAAATTAAAGTACATCGACTAAGGCACTCTCTTTAGATGAGTCTGCTTTTATGATTAGAAGAATGTAACGGTAATTGTCTTGTAAACTGGCTGTACCCAAGCAGCAACAGGTTTGGGGATGCACAACCGTCCACGCGTATATTACCTCCCACTCCGGCAGAAACTGATAGAGCACATTTCCTTGGTAACAGAACACTGACTTCATCTGGAGTAGTGTATTAGTTTCTTATCATTGCTATGACAAATCACCACAAATTTAGTGCCTTAAAAAATACAAATGTATTATTTTGCAGTTCTGGAGGTCAGAAGTTTGGAATCAGTCTCACTGGACAAAAAGTCAAGGTATCATCAGGCCTACCTTCTGGAGGCTCTCGGGAAAAATCTATGTCCTTGCCTTTTCCAGCTTCTAGAGGCTGCCCGTACTCCCTGTTTTGTGACTCCCTGTTTTGTGACTCTCTCGTCCATTTTCAAGGCTCATCACTCCAACCTCTCCTTCCATTGTCCCATCTCCTTCTTCTACCTTGAACCCTCTTGCCTCCCTCTTATAAGGATCCTTGTGAATACATTAGACCCACCTGGAAAATTCAGGATAATCCTCCTGTCTCAAGATCCTTAACTTAGTCATATCAGCAAAATACCTTTTGCAATGTAAGGCAACATGTTCACAGATTTGAGGGATTAAGGGGGCCATGATTCAGTCTACCATGGGAACCTATAGCTCCAGATAAAATATTATACTTACCAGCTTCTTTTCCAGATACAATTATAAGATTAAAATTTGGCCAATGAAATGTAATAAGTGGGACTTCCAGAAAGAACGGTTAAAGAAAGTTGATTTAACTGGAAGGTGTACCCTTCCTTTTGTTCTTCCTCTTTTCTTCCTATCTTCTGCCTCAGATACAGATATGTTGGCTGGAGTTCAGCAGCTTCTATGGACTCCAGAGTTAACACTGGAAGCGGAATCCAAAAAAGGTAGAATAAGCCTGAGCCTTTGCAGGGTCACTGTACCAGCTTGAAATGCCAAACTCTGGACGTATTGTCCATGAGATAATAAACTCTTGGGTACACAAGTCACTATTTGTGTCTGTTGCTATCATCCAAATACAATTCTTGCCTGATGTGACTCCCTGTATAATTCAGCAAATCTACCTTTTCAGTTGATCAGAGGGTATTTGTTAAGAGTCACACTGTACTATGTGCCTCTACATTAGTAGGGCTTTCAAACTAAATGTAGAAGAAAGAAAGAAAGAAAGAAAGAAAGAAAGAAAGAAAGAAAGAAAGAAAG
>NW_020837946.1:38186439-38260499 GCF_003676395.1 Aethalodelphis obliquidens | reverse complement strand
AAGAAAGAAAGAAAGAAAGAAAGAAAGAAAGAAAGAAAGAAAGAAAGGAAGGAAGGAAGGAAGGAAGGAAGGAAGGAAGGAAGGAAGGAAGAAAGAAAGAAAGGAAGGAAGGAAGGAAGAGGGAGGGGGGAAGGAAGGAAAGAAGGGAGGGAGGGAGGGAAGGAGGAAGGAAAGAAAAATGTGTCAGCCCCCATAGCTTCAGTGAGGGCTGGCACCAGGCACAGCCTGACTTCAGGCCAAACTAGAACCCTAGGATCCATGTTGGCTTTGCCCCCTCACGGCTTCATCATCAATCTGGTTCCTCTCCTGATGGTACAATGGCTGCAGCAATCCCATCTTCCTCATATCCTTAATTCCCTAAACCCAGAGGAAGAGTGAAAGCCTCTCTGTTCTTGAAGTCCCTTCAAGGTCTTATTAGGCCTCATTACTTCTGTTTAGATTACGTGCATATTCCTGAGCCAGTTGCTGTGGGGACTGAGGGTTGGGATAATCTGACTGAATTGGTTTACACCAATCAGGACCTGCCATTATGGCTGGGAGTGGGGTCCATCCCCCACATACAATATGGCTGAGAACAAGGGAGGGTATATGTTATAGAGACAATGAGTATTCAGAGGCAGTCTAGAAGACTTAATGTGTCAGCCCATCAGTTTCATCAGAGACTTCTCCAAGGCCCTAGAAGAAGAATTTGAGCCATATAGTAATTAGCAAAAAATTTTTCTAGGTTAGAAAGTGAGGATTTAAAGCAAACACCTTTAATTCCTAGTCCCCGGCCATCCTCACAGTCTTCCATTCTGCTTATACTGTTGCTCATGGACTCTTTTCCTCCCCAAACCAGAAGCTGCCAGGGCCAGTAAAGATTTCTCTTTGCAGTAGCCTCAAGGTTAAATCTACTCCAAGTTTATCTGTATATACATTTTTCAGGAGATTATGTGGCCCTGAGATACTGTTTCCATGAGAACTCTAAGATGGGTAATGTCATCACTTCTCCTGGGAACAACAGGAATTTATCTTTGTTACTATGTGTATAGACTCAGCTAAGTTTTTGTGTGCAATTCAACCAGTCTAGGACCTTAAATGTTCAGGCATGGTTTTCCCTTTCCTTAGTCCATGAACACAAATCTGCATTCATGTGTACATCCAACCTGTCATACAGACTAGATTCTTTTACAAACAGGTTAAATTTAAAATAAGGTAAATTTTATTTCATTTCTTATTTTTCAAAAATACAGAAAAAAGACATCCAAGTGCCCATGACTGAGATTAAACAAGCATTAATTAATTGCCATATTTATTTTACTTTTTTGTTGTTATTGTTAAGTGTTAGCTTCAGAACTAAGACAGTTTAGAAATAGCTTAAAAACAAACAAAAACAAACAAATAAAACCCCTAACTCTCACTTTCCTCCTTCCCTCTCTTCCTCAGAAACAACCACTACCCTGAAGCTGATGTACATCATTCCCATTCTGTTTTGTTTTAAGGGGGTTGGCAACATTTTTCTCCCTGTGTATATGTCCAGAAATAAGACACGCTATGGTTAAATCAGTTAGGGTACCAGCAAGAAGGTGATGGCACATTCAAAGGAGTAATTAGAGAGAGGTTATGGAGGGTAAAAAGGGACTGTTCACGGAGGGATGGGCACTTATAAAGAAACGCAAGACGTGGTGAAGCAACCAGGAAGTAGCAACGGTGGGAAGTCCCGACCACCTGTGCATTTGAAAGGGCAAGGGGAGGGAGTCATGTTTCCAGAACCTGGTGTGAGGTGCAGTTTGGGACAGGGGTCTGATGGGGCTTTGACCTGCAGTAGAGGAATTAGAGGATCTCAGTTGTTGCCTAAACCAAGGCCTTCTAGAGAAAATCAATACCAGGCTCTCTTTCCTCCCCCCTCTGATCACTTGCCTGTGCCTTCCATTGGCCACAATCAACTAAAAGCCAAGATAGCTTGTCTGATGCTCTCCATAAAGGTCAGTTTCCTGTGGCACAGAACAGGGAATAGAGGGGTGAAAATGCGATGTGGAAAGTCAAACAGATAACACAATGGTTCTGTATTTTAAAAGTTAACATAAAGCTATCATAAAGTACATAAATCTAATTTTTAAATGATATATAAACTGTTTCCTTCAACCATAAGTTAAAAAACCAAGTTACTAAACTACAAGTTTTATCTCTGAGCACTACAGTTATTCATCAATATGCATTTGATAATCAAAGAAAAGAAAGAAGAGAAAAAGAGGTTGAGGTGGAGGGAGGGAAGAGAGGGAGGATGAGAGGCGGGTGGGGAGGAGGGGTGGGACACAGAGAGGTTGGTTGATTCCAGAGTTCGTTGAAGAAAGGGGTAGATTTATTTTTCCTCTATGATGGCTTAGAGAAGCAGCAAGAGCACAGAAGTTTCTTATTTCCTGTCAACTGAGCATCTTCAGAATCACTACGGGTTCCACACTTCACCTTGGCCTAGTGAAGAATAGAGATATAGCATCTGAAAAAAGGCCATAAGCAAATAAGCACCATTGTCCCATCTTAAAAACAAAACAAACAAACAAAAAATGTTGAGATATAATACAAATACTATACAATTCACCCATTAAAATTGTGCAATTCAATTATTTTTGTATATTCATAGAGTTGTGTATCCATCATCACAACCAGGTTTAGAACATTTTCATTATCCCAAATAGAAAGTCCACACCCCTTAGCCATCACCCCAATACTTTCTCTTTTTCAACTCTTTGGTCACTTGCTGTAACACTGCAAAAAGTAATATTGTTATCTAATTTATGCAACTCCCTAACTTACACAATATACAATTTTCCTGTAAATTCTGACTCCAAATATCTAAAGAACTAGACCAGATATATTATAGTAACCTATTGAATGTACTGGAAACATCGTTAACATTCTTCCCTTGTTTATTACCCTTCAACACAGATGCCCAAATTAATTCATCAAACCTGTCAATAACTATATGTTCCTTCTCACTCTTTAAATTACGATTAGATACGCTCTGAGGTTTTTAATTACTTTGAGGAGACTTCAATTATTTTTTGCTTCTTTCAGTATTGTCTTTGGTAAGTGAAATACCTTTTAGGATACAATAAATTATTTAAAATCTTTGAATTATATTAACGAGGACAAACAAAAAAGACATTGAAATTCCTTGGAGGTAGTTCTGCTTTGTTGGGGATTAATCATAACCTTTATTAATGCACCGCCTCTTATTTTAGTTCCTTCATTTAAGCATAACGTACAAAAACAAGTGAATGTCCAGAGGGGAACAAAGGAAATAAAGGATTATAAAAATGAGTAGGTACAGAGAAATTAGAAATGGGTGTTTGGCATTGTTTCACTCTGAAAAGAAGAAGGCTGAGGAACAACTTGGCCGTCCTCAAGTTTAGAGGATATTAATTCATCTCCATCTCCACAGACCCTTACATATACACTCTTCCTGGACAACATCATCTACTTCCATCATTTCACCTGCCATTTATATTCAACATGGATTGTGGGTTTAGAGCTCCAGCCCTAAGCTTCTCCTTTGGTTCTAGACTCACATATCCCACTGGACATCTTTACTTAGATGTTACATGAAACTCAACATGTCCAAAGTGAACTCATCTTTCCCCTCTGTGGCCCTTGATTCCAGCCTCATAGTGTTCACACCTTTGTGTAACCCTTTCCCCCTGACAGTGGGTGGGGCCTGAGACTTGCTTCTAACCAGTAGAATATGGCAAAGTTGGCGGGATGGCACTCCTGTGGCGTTAAGTTATGCTAGATTCTGTCTTGCTAGCAGACTTCCTCTAGGGACTCCTTGTTGGCTAAACAAAGTTAGTAGTCATGTTGGGAGAGTCCAAGTGGTGAGGATCTGTGGCCAGCCTCTAGAAACTGCAAGTGGCCTCAAGGAGCTGAGGGCAGCCTCCAGCTGTCATTATCAATAAGCTGGGGCCCTCAGTTGTACAATCACAGGACATGAATTTTACCAACAATCTGAGTGAGCTTAGAAGCATATACTTTCCCAGTTGACCCTCCAGATGAGAATGCAAACTTGGCCAATACCTTGACTACAGCATTGTGAGACATTAAGCAGAGGACCCAACTAAGTCATGCCCAGATTTCTGGCTCACAGAAACTGTGAGATAATGTGTTGTTTTAAGCTACTAAGTTTGTGGAAATTTGTTACACAGCAGCGATAACTAATATACCCCAGAATCTCATCCACTTCTGCTTTTCTCTGTCTCCTTATGGTTATATATTCTACCCTGTTGACCAAGCCATCCTGAAATCTTCCTTCTTCACCTCTACATTCAACCAGTCTCTGTGGGCCACCATTTCTGCCTCCTGAATAGCTTCTTAATTTAACAATTCTAAAACTCTGTTCCACGGACTGTAAGTAGATACTGCACACACAAAAATTTTTCAGTGGTATATCAAGTATGCCATATATAAATTCAGATCTTCAGAATCATTTGCCTGGATATTGCTATAGCCTTTTTTTTTTTTTTTTTTTTTTGCGGTACGCGGGCCTCTCACTGTTGTGGCCTCTGCTGTTGCAAAGCACAGGCTCCGGACGTGCAGGCTCAGCCACCATGGCTCACGGGCCCAGCCGCTCCGTGGCATGTGGGATCTTCCCGGACCGGGGCACAAACCTGTGTCTCCTGCATCGGCAGGCGGACTCTCAACCACTGTGCCACAAGAGAAGCCCTGCTATAGCCTTTTAATAAGTTTCTCTATATCCATCCTTTCCTGTTTCCAATCTGTTCTCATAGGACTACAAATCTATCTTTCTAAAGTGTAAATCTAACCATTTCACTCCCTAGGCAAACAACTTCATATTTACTGACCAAATTCCTTAGCATAACTTTGATCCAACTACCCTTGTCTAGTTTCATTTCTCACCATTTCTGCTCTACTCATCTGCACTTTCAGTTCCCATATACATCTTACTTTTTACCACAAACACACTTGCACAGACTGTTCTTCCATCCTGGAGTTCCCTTTCTGTCCTTAAGTCAACAGAACAACTCCTACTCATCCCTTTTCACTTAATCTTGGCATTATTTCCTCCAGAAAATTTTCTCAGACCTCACTACCTGGATCCATGTGAGATGTCCTCCTGAGATGCCTTTCCTATGTACTCTCTGGGCCTTATTAGGCTTGATCACAGCAGATGGGTTGTTTGCCTTTCAGTCTCTTTCATGAGATAGTGATCCCTTTGTCTTCTGGATTCTTGTCTTATTAATTTCTGTTCCCCCTGTAGTTAGCATTGTGTCTGACCCAAGCAATAAATGGTTGTTTAATTAATGAATCAATACGCTTGCACTTTTAAGATACATGAAAGTTGGCAGAGAATGCAGTTAACTACACAGTGAGAAGGTATTGACTCTTGGAGCAAGATGTGAAAGAGAAAAGTAGCCTTTCCTTTGCCCTCAGCTCAAGGTTAAGTTCCCATTTCTAAGGCATGTGCTTCACAGGCACTTCATCTTTGCAGAGAGAGCTGGCGGGGGATTGCACATGGTTCTTTAAGCTTCAGTCTTGGCTCAACACATTTCTGAGATCTTTGAGGCACTGATGGAAATAGTAGAAATCTGGAGATAGAGCAAAATGTCATCTCAGAGCTACAATCAGTCTTTGAGTATTGGAAGATACAGAGAATTGAATGCAGCTTTGATACGAGTTATTTTTAATTTGAAAAAAAGCCACGCAAGTAGAACATTTAAATATACAAAAGAAAACTGGAGCCCACATAAAACGGTATAGAATTGGAGTTCTGTGATTTTTAGTTCCGGTTTTCCCAATACCTGAAACAGAATCAGGACTTGAGTGCACGTTGTTTATTTAGGAGGTGATCCCAGGAAGCTGAAATAAAAGGGTGGAAAGACTGAAATAGAGAAAGGAGAAGAGCCAACGAAGAGTGCCTCATTGACCTGTGGGCAATTGGGGTTTGATTCCCCCTGGGAACCCTCTGAAGAACCATGTAGAATGTGCTCCAGAATCATTTTACTAAAGAACTGGAGGGCGGCTGGTTATTCTCTGACCTCCCTCCACCATTGGTTGATGGTTGCCCATAGGGCTGTTAACTGTCCCCTCCCCCAACTTTCCAGCTGAGCCTGCTTGTTCTGAGTGGCCTTCTGTGGCTTCAGAGAAAACCTTGAGCTAGAAAGTTGGAGAGATTTCACTGCCCACATTGAGACTAGGCACTGGCACTGTGCTTGGAATTGTCCACCACCTCTGTGCTGGAATCACATGAGCTAACGGGATATGACATGGGGCACCCAAGTGTCTGCTCTGTGTGTTCTAAGAAGCTGAACTGAATTTGTGATCATGGATTTGTCTCTTTGCTTGAGCCAGAACTGAATCTCTGCAATCTGTGTCCTCTTTGGAGAAAAGTTTACTGTGAGTAGATTTAAACTGCACTGTGCCTGTAGAATGTTGCTGGGTTCTGATGAGATGGCTGTGTTCTCACTTGAGTGGTTATCACAGATAAGACCCCGTAATCCTAAGAATGGCAGGAGCGTGTGCATACATTTTCATCTCACACTGGAGAAGAGGTCATAAAAGGAACTAGACTGGGTTTGACAAAGCTCATCTCAGACTGAATTGCTGCTGTCTCACGTATATTATTTAAAATATAATAACACAGGGTTGAGAAATGTTTTTAAAAATCTGTCTCTCTGCTATTTGGAAGTGGGGAATTTAAGGTTGCAATTTCTCTGCTGCTGGGAGTGCATCTCCCGTACTCATATCAGATACTGGGCATTGAGCTGTCATGTCAGGGAGGGTATTCGAGCTGTTATGAACGGTGTGATTATTGTCACTGTCAATCATCTTCGGAAGATAAAGACCTTAAATAGGGTGAGAAGGGAATTTTCCCCCCTTTTCCAGGCCTGGGTTCCAAGTACATGAAGCTATTCATAAGAGGTGAAGGAAACCAGTCTCTGCCACAGAAGCAATGTGGTAACTAGGCAGAAGAGAGGCTGTATGGATGAACCAGGGTTACAAAAACAGACACACCAAGTAGCCAGTAGTCTGTACTGGGTTTCCCTTCCATACCCTCTGAGACTTCAGTCAAGTTTTTTTTACAGCACAGAGTCTGTTCCAGAGCCATCTGGAACCATAACGTGGAGGTCCCTTTTAAGGATGGTAGTCAAGAAATGTCTAGAACCCTGGCACCAAGGAGCATCTGCCAGCCCTGAACTGTCCACCTCCTGATTTCATTTACATGACAGAGAAACAATCCCTCCCCCAACACCATCTTATTTAAGCCACTGTTATTTTCAGTTTACTGTCACTTAACGCAAAATCTAACATTAACTGAGCATCTGGGGATGTGAGCAAGTGAGTGCAGCCACGTTGATAGAAAAGGAGATGGACTTAGTTGGTAACCTCAATGGAAATTCAGGTTTATGTGTTGACATTATCCTTGCTGGGTCTAGCTAGTAAAATGACTAGTTGTTGTGGACATTTGTTCACTTTGTCTGAATGCACCCCTTTCTCCTTCGGAGAATTTGTTACTTTTTCCACGTGCTTCTAGTGGGACTGCCATTTCATTACCTTCCACATAGCTGCGGGGGAGGGGTCTGCAGGTGACTCAGGCAGTTCTGGCTTACCATCATTCCCTCTTCCATTTATTGGGATAATTGGTTCAATGGTTGGGCGCCTGACCCTAGCCAAGCCAATTAAAGTCTTCCTCTGAGATCGTTCTAAATGGCTCTAGGGCATAAAGTCCCATTTGACACAGGGCTAGAAAGAGGTGAAATTGGTGCTGCTTACAGCCATGTTCCTTACCATGTGGGAAAAGCCTGTATCTGCAATAGAAATGAGGTCAAGTAGAGATAAACAGAAGGAAGAGTAAGTTGGTGGAAGTTGGGGGGGAGGGAGGGAGAGAGAGGGAGGAGTTGGGCCCTAGCCTTGCTAATAATAATTTAAGTCAATGGATCCATTTTGTGGCTGAGGTAACTGTATTAGTTTCCTATTGCTGCCATAACAAATTGCTACAAATTTAGCAGCTTAAAACAATATAATTTATTACCTTACAATTCTGGAGGGCAGAAATCCAAAATCAGTCTCACTGGGCTAAAGTCAAGTTATTGACAGGACTTATTCCTTCTGGAGACTCTAGAGGAGAATCTGGTTCCTTGCTTTCTCCAGATTCTAGAGGCTACCTGAATTCTTTGGCTCATGGCCCTTTCCTCCATCTTCAAAGCTCTCTCTCTCTCTCTGACCCCCTGCTTCCATTACATCATCTTCTTCTATAATTCTGACATTCCTGCCTTCCTCTTTCCCTTATAAAGTCCCTTGTGATTACTTGGACCCAGAAAATCCAGGAGAATCTCTTCATGACAAGATCTTCGTCTGTGAAGTCCCTTTTGCCATGCAAGGTAACATACCACAGGTGCTGGGGATTAGGATGTGGACATCTTTGGGGGGGCCATTAAATCCCCCCTGGA
Organism: Aethalodelphis obliquidens; assembly: GCF_003676395.1. Lineage (NCBI taxonomy): Eukaryota > Metazoa > Chordata > Mammalia > Artiodactyla > Delphinidae > Aethalodelphis > Aethalodelphis obliquidens. Next base: position 38,252,058 of record NW_020837946.1, on the reverse strand, counting down.
CTTGTAAAAAATTATTTTCTTCTTCTCTTCCTCTTGTCACTTGGAAATAAGAGTCCTGGCCTCACTGACTGACCACAAAACTCCTCATATTAAATCATACAGAATAAATAGTTTGAGCCCACTTGGATTTATCATGGTCTGTAAACCTCTTCACCCAGGTCAATGAGGATTCATCATAGGAATTCATTCACCTGTTACATTCTAGTATAAATTCTCAGGATTCATGAGGATTGATGGTCTCGGGTAAATCAAACATGATATTGCCTTTTGCATATTCTGAATCCCAAGAAGTCCAAAATTTTAGAGCAAAATTATTACCAAATAGTGCTATATGGATTATTAAGATATTGCTTAGGATGTGTTTATGCCCTGGAAATCTCAACCCCTTAATTCCATGCAGGAGCTAAAACCTTATACAAATATAAACCATGGACAGTATATGAATAGCAACTACCTGGGGACTTCAGGGAGAAAAATAACAGGTGGACCATGGAGAGGACTCAAAACTTGAAGAATGGCCTGTGCAGGGGTTAATTTCCCTTTTTTCTTCTTTTTCTCTTTTATCTGCTGGTATTAACCGAAGGAAAACTCCCGTTGTGTGTAACTGTGCAGTACCATGGGCAACTATAACTCTGAGAGAAATACCATCTTTCCAGCCAGTAGACTGGGAAAAGGGGCCCTAAAAAGTTGGAGAAAATGATGGAAATATCAGAGAGGAGAGAGCTAAAGGAGATCCTTTGGTTCTGTGTATGAACCAACATAAGTCACAAGCTCACCACCGAGCTGTACACACACGGAATAGATGTAAAGTATCATAGAAAAGCCTTCAAAAATTGAAATGATATTGGAGCCACTCCCACAGAAGTTGAGACAGAGCTTAAAGTGTGAACCTAACTAGGTTGATTTCTGTTAAATCAAAAAGTAATCAACATTCTCCAGAGGACTTTAACAGGTCCCAGAGTCTCACTATATATTATTCAAAATGTCCAGGGGCTTCCCTGGTGGCGCAGTGGTTGAGAGTCTGCCTGCCAATGCAGTTCGTGCCCTGGTCCAGGAAGATCCCACATACCGTGGAGTGGCTGGGCCCGCGAGCCATGGCCACTGAGCCTGCGCATCCGGAGCCTGTGCTCCGCAACGGGAGAGGCCACAACAGTGAGAGGCCCGCGTACCACCAAAAAAAAAAAATTGTCCAGAATACAATCCAAAATTACTCAACATACAATAAACTAGGAACTTGTGGCCAATTCTTAACGGAAAAGACACTCAACAGATGCAAGTCTGAGATAACCCAGATCAGGTGCAAACTTTTTATGTAAACAGCTAAATGGAAGGAATATTTTCGGTTATTTGGGCCATATGATCTGTGTCACAACAACTCAGCTCTGTCACTGTAGTACAAAAGCAGTCACATACAATATGTAGATGAATAAGCATGGCTGTGTTCCAATAAATTTGTATTTATGGAAAATGAAATTTTAATTTCATGTAATTTTCACATCACAAAATATTAGCCTTTTTTTTGATTTCTTCCCCAACCATTTAAAAGTTTAGCTTTGGTTAAAACTGTAGTGTGAAAACAATTCTTTGCTCATGAACCAAACAATACCAGACAATAGGTTGGATTTGGTTTACAGGCTTTAGCTTGCTGGCTCTTGATACAGATGGTGGAAACATCAGACAAAGATTCTAAAGTAGCTAGTTTAACAATACGCCATGAGGTAAAGGTAAACACTTGAAATGGATGAAAAGATAGAGATCTTCTCAACTAAGAAACAGAAACTAGGGCTTCCCCGGTGGCGCAGTGGTTAAGAATCCTCCTGCCAATGCAGGGGACACGGGTTCGGGCCCTGGTCCAGGAAGATCCCACATGCCACGGGGCAACTAAGCCCGTGCGCCACAGCTACTGAGCCTGAGCTCTAGAGCCCGCGAGCCACAAGTACTGAGGCCACATGCCACAACTACTGAAGCACGTGCGCCTAGAACCCATGCTCTGCAATGGAGAGTAGCCACTGCAACGAGAAGCCCGTGCACTGCCACGAAGAGTAGCCCCCCGCTCACCACAGCTAGAGAAAGCCTGGGCGCAGCAACGAAGACCCACTGCAGCCAAAAATAAAGAAAGAAATTTATTAAAAAAAATAGAAACTATAGTAATAATAAGAAAGAACCAAATGGGAATTTTAAAACAGAAAAACTACGTATCTGAAATAAATGTCAAGAAACTCAGAAAATCCTTAAATATTATTAGGAATTCTCTGCTCTACCGAGAGACCCAACAGGATCAAAATGTATCACATAATTCTAACGGTGATTATGTGGAATGAAACAAATCATTTCTGAAGCAGAATGAAGTTTTGTAGGGGCAGGATCTAAGACCTAAATCTTCTAGGTATTAGAATTATTTTATTCTTATGTATACTGGGGAAAGGGAATGGAAAATGAGTCATCAACTAAAAAATACCTAGAAGATAAAAACATTTTTGTCATTTTCTTTTAGTATTTTTTATCTTATCTTTATCAGGTTTTTTATTACAAAAGTAATACATATTGATAAAACATTTTTTCTAATAATACAAAAGTACATAAAGCATAAAGTGGAAGGAATTTATCCCTCATCTCCCAATTCCAATCCTGAAGATACATACTAACGGTTTGTGTATCTATTCAAGCTCTTTATTGTCCATATAAAAGAAATACATGTATTCAAAGGTTTTTCTTTAAGTGAAAATAGGATCGTATGCATATCTCACAATTTGCTCTTTTCATTCAGTACTGTATTGTGTACATTTTCCATTTTAGAACATTCAGATTCACTTATCCTTTCTGATGGCTGCTTAGTATGAATACACTGTATTTAGTTAACCACTTTCCTATTGATTGTGGTAAAGTAAATTGTGGCTTCCAATTCTTCACTCTTCTATAGTACATTGAACATCCTTACCATGGCTTTGTGGTGGTCTTGGTATAATTTCCCATGTCTTGACTTCCGGCTTGGCTGTGTTACTTGCTTTGACCATTAGGATATTATCAGATGTGATACAAGCAGAGGCTAGAAACATGCTTGTGCAATTGGGCTTGCCCTCTTGTTCTTCCATCATTCCCAAGAAGAGTATGGCCAGATAGTCACTGTCCCCTTTTGCCTGGGCCCCAGAAGGGGACACATGGAGCAGAGTTTTCCCAGCCAACTTGTAGACATCACAAGTGTGAAAATAAATGCTTGGCTTTATGACACTGAGTTTTAGAATGGCTGTGTTTAATGGTATTACTGTGGTGATAGCATTTTTATAGGATGGTCATTTATGTTTATTCCAATTTTTATTAAAAATTTACAATTAATATCTAGCACTTTACACATATCTCACAACTTTCAGCCTGACAGATTCCCAGAAGTATAATTGCTAGGTCAAATCTTAGTATTTTTGATGCTAAATAATGTTGATGGTGATAAATATTAATATTTGTTGAACATTTTCTACATTCCAGACTCCAAGACTGTCATATGTGTCAAAAACTGTAAAGGGTCTCAGATTTCACCCTACTTTCAAGCTAACAAGTTATCCTGCCACAGTTTCATGGATGCTGACAGAGACACGAGACTCCTGGGTAAGAGACAAAGGACTTTGTTACTCTGGACACAGCAAGCAGCATAAGGTTCAGCATGTTTGCATTAGTTCCCTTTTCCTCAAATTACCAGAGGGGCCTCATTGCATATGAAGTGGATGGTGTTACAGGAGGGGATCCCTGAGCTTTGGGAATCCAAGTCTTTTATAATGGATGGTAAGCAAGCCTTCCCTTTGCTCCAGAGGCAGACTCTATCTCTATTTTCCCTCTAAAAATATTCTTGAAAAGAGAGTCCGGAGAAAGAGCAATCAGTGCCTTTCTTCACAAGTCATAGAGAAATGTGAGAGACCTATAGACAATTGTCTCCTGGTGGTATTATTAACTTACTTAATCCTCTCAACTTTACAAATATGGAAACTAAAGTACGGAGAGTCTAGTAACTTTCCCAAGATCATACAGCTAAAGAGTCAGGCATATTGGTTAATATTTCTAGAACAAAGATAGATTTCTGTTTAAGAAAAATCTTTAATACTGTAATTCTAGAATAAGGAATATATGAACTAAATTTCTTCATTATCATATTAAATAGTAGTCCTTTTGACTTTATTAAGCTGTTGAGTTTATATAAGGAAAAATATTATATCTTCATAGCACTGTATCTAGAGAGAATGTTTTCCACGAACAGTTATTTTAAGAAGCCAGGACGCTTTCCAGGAAGAGAATACACGGGGGTAGAAAACGAAATCAGCCAAGTTGTCAAAGGTTTCAAGAGACAGTATGCACTTCAGAGATAATATAGAAGCTTGATTTTATCAACAATATGTTTGACTGAATTTACTATCTTTGTGGGTTTTCAGTACTGATTGTTATGGAGGAAACAAAGAAGAAAGCAATGTGAATATGGATTTTTCTATTTGTTGAGTGCCAGAAGAGAAACAGTTCTACTTTGTCACATAGTCTTATTAAATATTGTAGGGTTTTGTTTTTTTTTTTTTGCGGTACGCGGGCCTCCCACTGCTGTGGCCTCTCCCGTTGCGGAGTACAGGCTCCGGATGCGCAGGCTCAGCGGCCATAGTTCACGGGCCCAGCCGCTCCGCAGCACGTGGGATCCTCCCAGACCGGGGTACGAACCCGTGTCCCCTGCATCGGCAGGCAGACTCTCAACCACTGCGCCACCAGGGAAGCCCTAAATAATGTTTTATAAAGACTTAACCTTTTATCATTTGATCATTGTTTCATCGAGATATCCAAGTGATACCTTGATCTCGATTTGAATGTTTTTAGTGGAATACATATATTTATATTCTGTAGGGATTATCACTATTGTAACAAGGTGTCATCTCTGTCCAAATATAATTATGAGAGGTCTATAAAGGAATCATAGAACCTTAGCAATAATGGAACAGATTCTGAGAAATAAGATCTATAAATTGGCTGCTTAGAATTCAATGTCTGGGTAAAACATTATTTTGATTTCCACCTTTTTCACCCACCTGAAATTTCCTATATTTTAGGTGAGACACATTCCTGTTGTAATACTGACCTGTAGCTTATTCCAGAGCCTTGTGTTTTGAAGGGCTGAGTTAATCTTTGATTATTAAAAATAGGAGCATTCTTATTATTTATAGGAACACTTATCTGAATTCATTACTTACATTTAATTTATCAGATCAGTTCTTTAAGAACCTTTTTTCATTCCATAAATAAAAATTTTATCCTAGTCATATGATTTATTGACTCATGGAATTCAAGGATATACTGAATACACAATAATGCAGCTAAATTTCAGAAACAACTGAACTAAGGTCCTTGCTGCAGTTATAACATTTCACCCATTGAATTCTAAACAACCACTTTATAAATTTTATTTCTCATCAATTTTGCCATTACTGTGCAGTTTCTCTTGGCCAAAAATTATGTGGAAAAGACTCTGGCTGTGCTGGAGACATATATACAGAACAATGTATGAAAATGGAAATCCCCACAGTAACCATGGAGATGAGGCACAGGTTCTGAGGAAAAGGAACAGCGCTGAGGAGACCCTCAATGATGCCCTCTACAGGACCTCAATGATGTCCCTTTCTTTTCTCCCGATTTTCTACAGTAAGTTGCAGTTTACTCTTTCTTCATATGTAAGATGCTTCAAATAAATCAAAAAACAGGCAAAGAGGGGCTTCCTTGGTGGCACAGTGGTTGAGAGTCTGCCTGCCGATGCAGGGAACGCAGGTTCGTGCCCCGGTCCGGGAAGATCCCGCGTGCCGCGGAGCGGCTGGGCCCGTGAGCCAAGGCTGCTGGGCCTGCGCGTCTGGAGCCTGTGCTCCGCAGCGGGAGAGGCCGCAGCGGTGAGAGGCCCGTGTACTGCAAAAAAATAAAAAAATAAAAAAACAGGCAAAGAAAGATATAAATAATGAGAACAATATAACCAAGTCTGAGATAATAATATTCATGTCACCAAAACTGCAGGTTAGGACAGAACAAACTAATCATTCAATTCTGATACATATGTTGTAGACTTTCAGAGTTGGATATATAATTATTATCCTATTTTCTCCAATGAAACTTAGGTAATCACCAATGCTAACTAATCGACTGATTCATTCATTTATTCAACAGCATACACTGAGATCTTACTTATGCCAGATATTTAAAGAAGTACATTTATTTTTTTAATAGGTTATATATTCAAATGATTAAAAATGAAAATAATACTAAAAGGTATACACTGTAAAGTTTTATTCCCACAGAGGTTCCCAGCTACCATTTTCCCCATCCCATATATCCTATAGGTAGGGTGACCATACACCCTGGTTTTCCTGGAACATTTCCAGTTTGTGCTTTTTGTCTTGGTTTAATTATTAATAGTGCCCCCTTTTTATTCTTGAAAATGTTCTGGTTTAAATAGTAAACATGAGAGAAAAAAGTCAATAAATTTGAAAACAGAAAATCAATAGAGAGAATCAATGAAACCGAAAGCTTGTTCTCTGAAAAAAAAAATCAATAAAATTGATAAACCTCTAGCCATATTGACCAAGAAAACAAAGACAGAAGACAAAAATTGCCAATATTAGGAATGAAAGAGGAACTATCACAACAGATCCTATAGAGAATAAAAGGATAATAAAAGAAGACTACAAACTCTATGCCTATAAATCAACTCAGATAAAAGAGACCAATTATTAAAAGACAAAAATTACTTAAACTCACTAAAGAACACTGCAATACCAAAAACAAAACAAAACAAAACAAAAAACCTAGTCCTATAGCTATTAAAGAAACTGAATTTGTAGTTCAAAACCTTTCAACAGAGAAAACTCCAGGCCCAAATGTTCACTGGCAAATTCTAAAAAACACTTAAGGAAGAAATAATATCAATTCTAAATAATCCATTTCAGAAAATATAAGAAGAGGAAACACTTCTCATGTATTTTATACTGCTAGGATTATCCTAATATCACAACCAAACACATTATAATAAACTGAAAATAAATACCAGTATCCCCCCACAAACATAGATACAAAAATCCTCAATAAACTATTAGCAATAAGATATGGTACATATATAAATGGAATATTACTCAGCCATAAAAACGAACGAAATAATGTCATTTGCAGCAACCTGCATGGGCCTAAAGATTATCATACTAAGTGAAGTAAGTCATACAGAGAAAGACAAATATCATATGATATCACTTATATGTGGAATCAATCTGAAAAGATGATACAAATGAACTTATTTACAAAACAGAAACACTCACAGACTTAGAAAACAAACTTATGGTTACCAAAGGGAAGGGATGCAGGGAGGGATAAATTAGGAGGTTGGTATTAACATATACACACTACTATATATAAAATAGATAATCAATAAGGACCTACTGTATAGCACAGGGAACTCTACTCAATATTCTGTAATAACCTATATGGGAAAAGAATCTGAAAAAGAATAAATATATGTATATGTATAACTGAATCACTTTGTGTACACCTGAAAGTAACACAACATTGTAAATCAACTATAGTCCAATATAAAATAAAAATTAAAAGAAAAACTATTAGCAAATCAAATCTAGGCATATATAACAAAAATAATACAGAATGACCAAGTCGGGCAAAACCTAGGAATACAAGGTTGGTTCAACTTTTGAAAACACAGTGCAATTCACCAGATTACCAGACTAAAGAAGAAAACAAAACAAAACAAAACATGATTATCTCAATAGCATTAGACAAAATTCAACACCTCTTCATAACAAAAACTCTCAACAAACTAGAAATGGAAGGAAAATTCCTTAACCTGATAAAGGATAACCATAAAAAACCTACAACTAATATCAAACTTAATGGGAACATGGTAAAGATAATCTCCTTTCACCACTCCTACTCAATACCACAGTGAAAATCCTAGCCAGTGCAACAAGGTGAGAAACATAAAGTCATTTCAGACTGTAAGGGGGGAAAATATTTACAGATGATGGGATTTTTACATAGAAAATCTCCCCAAATATAGCAAAAACAGTTCCTAAAACTAGTAAGTGAATTTACCAAAGTCACAGGATAAGAGATAAATACAAAAGTCAATTACATTTCTATAAACTAACTTGGATTAAAAAATTTTTAAAACAATATTTACAACAGCACCAAAAAAAAAGAAAACATAAATATAAATCAACCTATGAATAGGACCTATATGCTGAAAACTACAAAATACTGATAAAATAAATCAAAGAAGACTTAAATAAGTAGAGAGATATATCATGTTCGCGGATTGATAGACTCAATAATATTAATCCTAAATTCTCCCCAACTTGATATACAGATTCAGCATATTCCCCATCAAAACCTTAGCAGAATTTTTTGTAGGTATCAACAAGTTGATTTTTAAATTTCTAGGGAAAGGCAAAAGAATTAGAATAGCCAAAATGAAGTTGAAAAAGAAGAACAAAGTTGGAAGACTACGCTTTCTGATTTCAAGAAATACTGTAACCTACACTAACCAAAGACAGTGTTGCACTAGAAGAAAGGATGGATAATCTTTCCAACAATAGTGCTAGAATAATTGGATGTCCATAACCAAAAACAAAACAACTTATACCTTATTTTAAAAAATAACTCTAGATCATAGACATAAAGGTAAAACACAAAATGGTACAACTTCCAGAAGAAATAATAAGAAAAAATCTGCATGACCTAGGGTTAGGCAAGGAATTTTTAGGTATGACACCTAAAGAGCAATACATAAAAGAAAAAAAACTGGTAAGTTGGTTCTATCAAAATTAAAAACTTTTGCTCTGCAAAACACTGTTCAGAGAATGAAAAGACAAGCCACAGACTAAGAGAAAATGTTGTCAAATCACATTTTGATAAAGGACTTGTATCTCAAAAAATTTATCAGGAAAAAACCACCCCATTTTTAAAATGGGCAAAAGGTATGAACAGACACTTTATTATAAAAGATACATTCACGTCAAATAAGCAATATGAAAATATGTTCAACATCATTAGTCACTGAGGAGATGTGAATTAAGCCACAAGATATCACTACACACTTACTAGAATGGCTAAAGAAAAAAAATACTGACACTATCAAGTGTGGACAAGGATGAGAAGCAACTGAGAACGCCATACATTGTTGATGTATATGCAAGATGGTAGAGCCACTGTGGAAAGCAGTTTGGCAGTGTCTTACAAATTTAAACATATAACTACTATATAATCCAGCAATCCCACTCCTAAGTGCTTAATCCAAGAGAAATGAAAAATTTATTTTTACACAAAAACTTCTATGCAAATATTTATAGAAGCTTTATTAACAACCACCCCCCCAAACTGGAAACAACTGAGATGTCCTTCAACCAGTGAATGAATAAGCAAACTGATATATCAATACAGTGGAATGCTAGTCAGCTATAAAAATGAATTATTGATTCATGTAACAACATGGATAAATCTTAAATGCATTTGCTAAATGAAAGAGGTCAGACCCAAAGGGTATGACTGCATTAACATGACATTTTGGAAAAGCAAAATTATGGGTATGGAAAACATGTCAGTTGTCAGAGGCTGGGAGGTGTGGGGGAGGGACTGACTATTAAGGGGTAGAATGATGGAATTTTGAGGGTGAGGAAACTTCTGTATACAACTGTGGTGGGAGATAGAAAACTCTAATAATTTGTTGAAACTCATTGAACTGTACACCACAAATAGTACATTTTACCATATGGAAATTAGATAAAACCAACAAGGATTTGGACAGAACACAAGCTGGAATGCAGACTGGGACATATAAATCTAACTGTATTACAAATAAATCAAATAGCCACCCTGAAGCAGGTGGAGAAGAAAGGAGTGACCCAAGTAACTTTGGAAAATGGTGTTTGGACTGGGTGCTATAAGGCTAAAGACAAAAAGATCTGTGCCCAAGCAACATGCTCTAGTTTTAAATGTGTTTCTTATCTGGTATGGATTAGCAATTTTAAAAACTGCTTTATATGTGTACTAGGGTTGAACAAACAAGTAGATGTACTGTGGATAATGAGAGCCAGGCTTCGCACAGTCACAGAAGGAAGTTAAAAGAAAAGGGCAAAAGTTAGAATAAACTGTGGTGCTGGATTTGAGTGGGAATATCAGTATGAACTCATGTCTTGTTTATATGTCCACACATTTACATACATGTAAAACATATATATACACAGATAGATACAGAAATATAGATATATTACTGTATATGCATGGGGTGGTATTTATACATATATTTTCTATGTCTTCTGAGAGGAACTAGAAGCAGTGATAGCCTAGCATTCAAATTTTAAATACCATTCTTTAATAAAAAGAAACAGGGCTCCTTGCAGAAGTGGTTGAATCTAGGGCTGGGCCAGGAAAATACAAGATGAGCCTGGAAATCTTGCAATGTTAGAAAGTAGGGTAGTGCTTAAAGAAAAAAAAAAAATGAGACACAGTGGCTCCTTAATGGTCTCTGAATGGCCAAAGCTGGAACGATTTCAGCAATAAAAGAATAATGGTATTGAATTATAACCCAAAGAATAAAATAAATATCCATAAGCTCATACTGATGTAAATAACTGAATAAATAAATAAATGGGAGAAAACATACAACTCCTCTCTACAAAAGAACTCCAACTAGTAAATGAGGAAAATAGAAAGCCACCATTAACACACCATAAAAGCTGTTAGCAAGAAAAACCAGCTAAATTTAGTGGGTGAAAGTTTAAGGAGAAACAGGATATTTGCACAGGCTTGAAGTGTCTCTCCCCAAATACTTATTAGTTACAGAGAAGAACACAGTAAGATTACTGGAGAAATCTAACAGGCATCACCATAAGCAAGAGATGAATATTAACTTAAACAGTAATAAGGCAGGCATACCATGTACCCCCGAATATGAGGCACCAAGAAGTACACAATATCACTTCGGTGGTATTTTTCCCAAATTGCATAACCTCGATCTAGTCATGAGAAATCATGACAAACCCAAATTGAGGGACATTTTACAAAATAACTGACCGGTAGTCTTCAAAGATCCTAAGGTAATGAAAGACAAAGGCTGAGGAAGGAGACAGGACAAGTAAATGCAATGTAGGATCCTGGATTGCATCCTGAAACAGAAAAAAGACATTAGTGGGTAAACTGATGAAATCTAAATGAAGTTTGTTGTTTCATTAACTGTATCATACCAGTACTAATTTCTTAGTTTTGATCACTGTACCATGATTATATAAGATTAGTCAGGAGAGTGAGACATAGCCTCTGTAGAAGCATCCAAAATTTATTCATTAATTCATTCACTAAACAAGGACTTGCCAAGCCTCTACTGTCTGCCAGGCCTTGTGCTTGCTGCTGAAAATTTAAAAATCAAAATAAAGAGAACAAAGGTCCTGTCCTCAAGTAGCTTACAGCCTAATCAAGGGGAGGTAAGGCACACTGACAATTATGCTGTACAATAAATACTTTGGGAGGGAACAGAATGTCTCTACAGAAGAGGTTACATTTCCGTTGAATTCACCAGACTGATAAGAGGGAGGGCATGCCTGGCGGAGGGTGCAGCACCTGCAAGCACAAAGACGTGCCTGTAGGCTTGAATTCAAGGTTCCCTTGGGGGGCCAGATGCAGATGAGGCTGGTGGATTAGGCTGAAGCCATTAGAAATTTGGGCTTCATACTGTTCAATGGAAAACTAAAGTTCAAGTGGGGAACTATTAAATGTTTTTAAGCAAAGGAATAAGATAATCAGATTTACTTTCTCAAAAGATCATTTTAGTAGCTATATGAAGGATGCTTTGGGAAGAGCGATCAGAAAACCAGTTAGAAGGCTATCATAGTAGTCATGAGAGAGGATGGTCCTTATGGAATCCCTAGGATTTCCATGGCTGAAAAGACCTTGTTTTTGAGTGGGGTCAACAACTGTGAAACTATTTATCAATTGAAAATCAAGAGGGAAATCAGAAAAAAAAAATCAATACGTTCAGGCATTTAGAATAAAAACAGACTTTTAATATAATAAATTCTCAGGTGTCTGTCCAGAAACCCCTTCTCTAACAGATGAATTAGTTTATTGGCGACTTCAGATTCTTTAACTCTGTAATTGCCTGACTTAAGTTCTAATGTGGTTTACCAAATGGTAGACAGAGGAAAATAAATTAAAAACACTAAATTTAATCAATTTGGCTCCCTGACTGCTGTTTAATATGGAGAGTCAAGGAGAAGGTGAAAACTCTCATTACACTGAAGTGTGCAGATTATCTACCGAGTGCATACACATATCCCCCAGCTTCATCCATAAATCAGAGGTCACTGCAAGAGAAAACCTACGAGTAATTGGCTCTTTGTATTGACGCTCTAAAATACTCTCCCACTTTTCATATTAAAAGCTTTATTTGGCCCCTTCACCTGAATAACGTTTGCGGTGCTCATTTCTCCTTCACCGGATGGCCCTACAGTTTGATGAATATGCCTTACAGCTGTGGTTTGGGCATTCTCTCCATCTCACGTGAGTCTATCAGAATAAGAATTGCCAGATCAATTCAGCCAGCCAATCGCTAAGCAAAGGAGGACTCATCTCGGATCTGACTGCATTCACTTGAGGGCTAAAGTTATTCTCAGCTGCAACCCCAGAGAGACGAGAAGAATACATTAATTGCCCTGGTGCTGGTAAAAGGTGTTCTGTCCAGCTACCTAAAGCAAAGCCGTGTTGCCTTTTCACTGTAGAAGACTTCCCGGTAAGGGCGAATTCCCGGTCTTACGGCAAAACTCAGAAACGACTGCAGTTTTATTCTCGGTGCTCTCTCTCGTTTCGCAGCTACTTACAGTCAAACTGAGAAATACCTACTCACCTGTAGACAAAGCAAGAAATAAATTATGCTGAAGAGACAAAAAACCAGGGAGCAGACATGTGCTTTACTCTCGGTCTGGCCGTGATGAACGAGGATGAAGAGGGGCTTGTTTTTTTCTTCAGTGAGAAGAATGTTTGAGCTCGGTATTTTTACCATTTTTTATGCTCATTAACAAAATCTTATTTTCCTGTCGTTCATAAGTTACTTGATACTTTCATCCTTCTAAAACTAAAAACATTTTCTTCTCTTGGACTCTGACCGGCTGCAGGGTATGTGTCAAATCACCCAAACGCTGCACGCTCACCGGCATGGGATGGGTAATTCCGCAAAGCGGACGCCGCAGGACCTCCGGGACGTGAGTGGGCTGAAACTACCTATCCCGGCGTGCCCCGCTCGCGAGCTCAATGGAGATCTCTAGTCGTCCGGGTCACGGGGCTGCGCGCTCAGTGCGCGCCTCCGGATAGCGGCCTGGGTCCCGCCCGGGGCGGAGGGCCCTCCAGGGCCGGGAAAACTGCGATTCCCGGCATGCCCTGCCACGGGTGCGCCTGCGTACGGGAGCTACCGCGCTGGAGAGCGGGTAGGTTTAAAACGCTGTCTTAGTTCCGTAGAAAGCAGCCCACCTGCGGCCAGACAGAGTCACAGGCGGACAGACGGACTGTGGGGTGAGGCTGCGGGACCCTGAGAGGTACGGAGTCCGCGGGGGCGGGTCGGCGGTTCAGATAAGGTCCCAGTCCGCTCTCCCTGCCGCCCTCTCCCCTAGCTGGCGGAGTTTACTCTTGCCCTCTGGACCTCAGGACCCTGAATTATGGCGCTTCTGCGCTGGATGCCGGTGAAAACCGTTTAGGAGCGAAGTTTGCATTGACTTGGCCCCAGCGGGGGAAGGATAGCTACCAGACAGGGCCGCGCATAAGCCCCAGTCCGACTTTTCTTTATTTATATGTTAGGTTGGCGTTATAGGTTCCTGGAAAAGCCGTTTCGTTTTCTGGTTTTGCCACCGGTTATCTTCCCTGGCCCACTCGTTAGAATGCAGGTGTCAGGAATTTACATTCGTTCATTGCTGTTTCCCCAGCTCCTACCAATTAGGCTGGAACAAAGTTAAATTTTTGTTGAACTATACCACTGTTTGCCACCCACAAATGTCCCATGTACTGTCTGGGCTCTGAAGATAGAAAATGATTAAGAATCTGACCTTACTGAGGCGAAGCTCGGGTTAGTCTGGCTTGAATGCTCCACACTGATCTTGGAGCGCCCAGGACTAGGTCCTTGAATCTTTTCTGTTCTCTGTTATCCAGTCTCCGCGGCTTTAAAAGCCATGTATATATTGACAACTTCAGAATTTATATCCCTTATTTGGAGTCAGGGGAGAAAGGTCCACTGAGTAGAAATGGAGTACAAGTTTCCCACATATTTTTAAGAAGATGCAGATTCCCACCTAAAATTTTTTCGTGTCATTGTCGAAATGTCATAGTTCTGCTGTTATTTCCCCAAGGTACCCAAAATAGATATAAAGTGCTTACATAACCTTACAGGGTATGTGTGCGCATTCAGCCATAAAAACAAGATGGAAAACAACACAAATTAAATTGCTTCATTTTCTCAGAAAAGAGAAAGTAAGTCTATATATGTTTAGGTAAGAATTTGATTGGCATCATCACTCACACCCACCTGAACCTCATCTATACTGGAGCGTCTCAGGCTTCTGGAGAGAAAAAATACTCTCAAACAAAAAGGAATAAACTTGGCCCCCAGCCTCTGCGGGAGAGGAGGTTTATAGAAAATTCATCCTAAGGAGGGAGAGATCGAGGTGCCTGGGACACTGACTGACGGTGGGCAGAGGATAAAGCTTTTGAGTGAAATACATGGTGTTGTCCTTGAAATATCCTCTTAGTCAATCACTGAGGTTCAGGTCATCAAAGAAGTGGATTCAAAAACTAAACAAGACAATCTACCCTTTGAGGATTTATTACAAACAGGTCTCAGGGTTAGTTGAAAATTCTTCCCTACCCCCTCTCCACGTGAGGAGAAAAACAATGTCAAGGTCAGGAGAGCCCTCAGAAACAAAAATGGAAACAATGGTGACCCAGTAGCAAGAGGAGGACAGCCTTAATATCCACCAGGAAGTCCCTGAGTACCTGCGAGCCTGTTAAAGGAAGAGTAAAGTAAGAACTTGGGATCCAGTGAATCCGTTGAGTTGAGGTTTAGAGTCAGGAGAGATTCTCATTTTCGCTGCAGTTGCTCATACTCCTGCCTCTCCTCCCTTATCCGGCATGTCCAGGCAAGGGTGACAGAAACACCGTGCCTCCACACACAATCCTCAGGCCACCTGGAGGCCAGTGGCCGTAACTCTATGACTTCCATGCTCAGTAGACTTACAACTCTATATGTTATTAAGAAGTTACAGGGCTTCCCTGGTGGCACAGTGGTTGAGAGTCCGCCTGCCGATGCAGGGAACACGGGTTCGTGCCCCGGTCCGGGAAGATCCCAAGTGCTGCGGAGCGGCTGGGCCCGTGAGCCGTGGCCTCCGGGCCTGCGCGTCTGGAGCCTGTGCTCCGCAACGGGAGAGGCCACAACGGTGAGAGGCCCGTGTATCGCAAAAAAAAAAAAAAAAAAGAAGTTACAGACTTTCAACTCTATCTATAACTTATGGGGATAGAAGCCATAACTCTTCTTACAAGAAGAGAACTTAGCTCTAATTGCTAATATTCCAGCAAAGAGACTATAGCTTGAACATATCTGTGCTTTGCTGTTTTTGAAAAGGAGTAAATATCATTGAATGCAGCCTTGAACCTAAGCCCTGATGCTTGATAGCAACGATAATAAAAATACTAAGATATAAGCTTTTTTTTTTTTTTCTTTTTTGCAGTACGCGGGCCTCTCACTGTTGTGGCCTCTCCCGTTGCGGAGCACAGGCTCCAGACGCGTAGGCTCAGCGGCCATGGCTCACAGGCCCAGCCACTCCGCGGCATGTGGGATCCTCCCGGACCGGGCACAAACCCGTGTCCCCTGCATTGGCAGGCGGACTCTCAACCACTGCGCCACCAGGGAAGCCCTAAGCTTTTATTTTTAAAAAAGTTAATTCACAATTACTTTCATAAATATATCATTATCAAATTAATACAGTGCTGTCTCTGTGTTTAGGGAAAGTATTTCCAGAGAGCTCAGGTTACCTCACTGAAAGCATGGCATGAATAAAACAAATGTCATAAGTAATATACTAGTAAAAGCCAGGTGGCTTTGAAAAGGCAACACTTGCTTCTGTAGACACAGCCTCCATTCTTATATGTGGCAATAGCTACAACTATATGCTGCTGGTTCCAAAGTAACAGGCCAGGAACTCAGTGTTGCTTACCACAACCACTGGAAAATAATTTGGTCAGTAATATTTTCTTCATTTACTCATATGTCCAATAAACATTTCCTGAACGCCTACCATGAGCCAGAAACTGTTTTGACACCAGGGAATGCAGCAATGATCGAAAGAGACAAACTCCCTGCCCTCCTGGAGCTTATATTCCAGTTGAGGAAATAAGTAAAATATATAGTTTGTTCACTGGTGATAAGTACAATGGAGAAAAAGTAGGAAAGAGGATGGGAGGGAGGCTGTGGTGCAGGCTTCCATTTTAAACAGAGCGGTCAAAGGAAACCTCACTGAGATGATATTTAAGCAAAGACCTGTGAAGGAGGTACAGGAGTGACATCTGGATGGGACAGAAAGGTCCAGAAAGAGTGAACAGAGAGTGCAAAGACCCTAATTCAGAAGGCCTGATGGGTCCACAAACAGTAAGGAGGTCAGTTTGACTGGGAAGCACAAAGTGAAGGAGAGAATAGTGGGAGATAAGGTCAGAGAGTAATAACAGGACAGGTTACTTAGAGCCTTAAAGGCTATTGTAAAGGTCTGCCTTTACTTTCAGAGCTATTGGAAGGTTTAGAGTGGAGAAGTGTTGTGATCTACCTTAACTTTTAACTGGATCAGTCTGCCTAGATGGTAGCCATCTACCAAGACATCTGCCAAGACGACAGCAAAGTAGGAAGACCAGTTGTAAAGCTACTATGATAACCCAGGGGAGATGCCACTGGCTAGCACCAGGGTACTAGCAACGGAACAGTAAGAAGTGGTCAGAGTCCAGACATATTTTAAAGATAGGTTTGGTTGATAGATTAGATGAGAAAGGAGGCACTGGAAGCACGGTGTTGCCATTAACTGAGACAATGCAAGCCTATTAGGAAGAACAAGTTTCAGGGGGAAAGATCAAGAGTTGTTTTGGAAATGTTAAATTTAAAACAGGAAAGATGCCCAATACCTGACTGAACTTGCCCACCAAAAATGAACTTTTATCTTTGTGTTAGTATTATGTATCTGACTTGTGACATAAATTAATTAGACAGTCCTTTATATTATAACCAGCTCCCTGGGCCTAACAAGTTGCCACAGAAATTGCCCTCCCCTCCCACCTCCAGCACCGCTTGTCATTTTCTTTACCTCCTCCTTCTTCCCATCTCTCTACCAACTATTATCTGGGACTACAATGTATTCCAGGACTGCTTTTGTTGCAAGCAACAGGAAAGCGTGACTAAACAAAAGTTTATATTTCTCACATAAGCAAAGTTTGGAGGTTACTAGTAAGTCAGGTTAATCTGAGCTTCTCTGGCCTTTTCCTTGTTTCTCAGATGCTGGTGATCCCAGACTCTTTGTTTACATTTAACAGTGAGGTACTGCATGGCTGACCTAAAGAGAGCGCTCAGAGCTCCGGGCATCATACAGGGGAAGGAAAGGACAGGTGCCATCATTTCTGTTCTTTTTATCAGGAAAAAAAAAAGTCTTCCCAGAAGCTTCTTGCAAACTTCTGCCTAAAGTCTCACTGGCCAGGATATGTCACATGGATGTGCCAGCTGTAAGGGAGGAAGGAGACATGAACTTTTCAACTTCTTTTGGCGGGAGGACAAAGGAGCCAACTGCCTGTCACAAACCCCATTAAACACCCTTTCCATACTTTTTCTCCCAACCCCAGGCCTGGTTTATTTCTATGTTGGCAGTAGCCAGACAGCAGGTGACAGAAAATGGAGTGGAGGGTAAACCCATCTGGTGTTTCTTCACTGTTACCTCTCTATTTTCTTCCCACCCCACACTATTGGTGGTTCCCCCAACCCTAGCCCTGGTTTCATGGCAGTAGAACAGGCCCTAAGGTTTGTCTTTGAGGTTCTTCTTCCTTTTACCTGAGGGACACTATCCTGGCCCATGTGGTAACGAGCAGGAAACTCCAAACCTGGCTTTTTTCAGAAATGTAGGTGAACCTTACTTCATATCTTTGTGTATCCAGAGACTCTATTAATATCTGTGTCTACTTTTGTCATTCCCTTCAAGAATGAATTGAAAGCATGAAAAGCAGTTAATAGAAGAGAACTTCTTTACCCCTTGTCCTTAAGCTGATTGTTAACAGAAAATCTAAAGAATTCAAAAAGGTTATGTGTGTCAGAAGTGCATTCTGTTTTATAGAGGAGCACAAAGGAGAGAAATCTTGGTCAGGAGCATAAAATAAGAATAAAAAGAAAATTTGTACCCTTTGACCTACATCATTCCGTTTCCCCTATCTTCCAGCCCCTGGCAACCACCATTCTATTCTCTGTTTCTGTGAAATCAGATTTTTTTGTTTGGTTGGTTTTTAGTCTCCATATATAAGTGATACCACACACTATTTTTTCTCTGTCCAGCTTATTTCACTTAGCATAATGCCCTCCAGGTTCATCCTGCAAATGGCAGAATTTCCTCTCATGTGGCTGAATAACATTCCATATATATATATATATATATATATCACATCTTTATCTGTTCATCCACTGAAGGATGTTTAGGTTGTTTCCATCTCTTGGCTATTGTGAATAATGATGCAGTGAACATGGATATGTGGATATCTCAAGATACTGATTTTAGTTCCTTCAGATATATACCCAGGAGTGGGGTTGCTGGATCATATGGTAGTTCAAGTTTTAATTTTTTGAGGAACCTCCATACTGTTTTCCATTATGGCTGTACCAGTTTACATTCCCACCAACAGTACATAAGGTTCCCTTTTCTCCGCATCCTTGCCAACGTTTGTTATCTCTTGTCTTTTTAAAACTAGCCATTCTAACAGGTGTGAGCTGCTATCTTGTGATTTCGATTTGCATTTCCCTGATGATTTGTGATGTTGAGCATCTTTTCATGTACCTGTTGGCCACCTGTATATTTTCTTTAGAAAAATGTCTATTCAGGCCCTCTGCCCATTTTTTAATTAGATTATTTCTTCCTTTGCTACTGAGTTTTATGAGTTCTTTATATATTTTGGATATTAATCCTTTATCACATATATGGTTTGCAAATATTTTCTCCCATTCTGTAGGTTGCCTTTTCAAATAAGACATTCTGAGGATCAAATGTATAACATGGTGACTATAGTTAATAATATGATATTGTATACTTGAAAGTTGCTGAGAATAGATCTTTAAGTATTCTTACCACAAAGAAAAAAAGTTACTTATGTTAACTGTGTGAGGTTGTTAATTATGTGGATGTGTTAATTATTTTGATCTTGGTAACCATTCTGCAAGGTATATGTATATAAAATCATCATGTTACACTTTAAATGTATACAATTATATTTGTCAACTATTCCTCAGTAAAGTATTTGTTTGTTTGTTTGGGGTTTGTTTTGTTTTGTTTTAAGTAAAAAGAGAGAAACAGACCATATTCTGGGACCTGTGGGGGAAAAATAGAAGATGGTTAAAGAGCTGTCCTCAGTGGCTGTAACAGTGTTACATTGTCAAGAAGCTCAGCCTTTACGCTGGTGCCCCCTTAAATCCTGCCACCAGTTTTAAGACTTCTTTAATTCCTTCCCTGGGTCCTGGGGGCCACCTTCAGTGATTTGAACCTGAGGGAGTCCCCACTTCCATTGCCTGGGATACCTCAGGGAGGTATCTAATCACACAGCAAGTGGGAGAGGAAGGTGTATTACGAATATTCCAGGTGGGGCCTTTGTGAACACATTCCCACAGATACACTATTGCTAGTGATGCTTAAGGTTTATGGTTTGATTAGTATAGAAATGTTTGTATAGGATAGAGTTGCAGGAAAATGTCCTAAAAGTTTCCACCAATGATCTTGTCATTGAACTTTGGGCACATGATTCGTTTAAATGTTGGGACTGCTTATAAGCTGATTCTGCTTCTGTCACTAATACCTGAAAGAGTAGTCTCACTACTCCCATTTACTCTCATGTGGTCTTGCGGGAGGAGTCTGGAAATTTGATGTCAGTAGGTGTAAAAGAGTCTTTGCTATGAAGTTATGTTTGCAAGTTATTTTTAAAAGTCACTGCTTCAAGGTAGTTGGTAAATCTATTTTATGACAACTGCTCGGAGATCCAAGTACTGTAGAGTGTTGTTTTGTTTTGTTTTCAGAAAGGTTGGATGGGAATGTGTTAAAATGAAAATGGCTGGCAATGAAAAGAGGTAATAACTCCTTCAGCCAAGTCATAGGTCCTAGTGTATGTCTCATAGCAGACAGGATAGACTAGATTGTGCTGCAGTAACAAACTCCCTAACAATCTGCGGCTTGTAACAACATTAGTTTCTTGCTCACTCACACTGTATGTCATGGATGGGCCATGGCTCTGCTCATGTAATCTTTACTCTGGGATCTTGGCACATGGAGCAGGCCCTATCTGGGTTGTTGCTCATCGCATGGAGAAGGGAAAAGAGATGATGAATGACAAGTTGGCTCTTAAAGCTTCTACCCACATTTAATTGACCAAAGCAGGACACATGCCATTTCCAAGCTCAACAGGACAGGGATGTATAATCCTCCACAGGAAGGGGCAGTGGCTATTTTGAACAATAATAGAACCAACTACACTAATATTGTGACTTTAATCTCAGGTGCATATGGAAACTACAATGTCCAGACCAGTCCTCTGTCCAGCCCGCATCAATGCTACAGCTTCTGAAACATTCATGGTACTTCAGCAAAGGATGAGAATAGTTGAGGAACAGACCAGTTCTCTGAGGAATGACCTAATAATGTTGGACTTTGGTGAAAAAAGGTAACAAATTAAAAAATTGTGTCACAATATCTTTGTAGGTTGAAGAATTTTGCCTCACTGGTTACTCATAAGGAGTCACAGTGTGGGTGGTTTGGCAGGTGAAATAGGTACTTAGAAAAGAATTGAGAAATAACATTAGAATATTAATTAGAAAATATTTGCAAGATAAAGAGTTGTCCTGCGGTAATGGAGCTACTACCACTATTCTAAACAGATTTTTAAAGTGTGTTAATTAGGTGCACAAACTTCGATATCCTATTCTCCCTCAATACTTGATTAAAAACAAATGTAATTTTTTATATAATTAGAAAAAAAAATTTGGTCCTTTTTTAAAAATAAGAATAGACTTTGATGTTAGTTAAGGTGAACATCTACAACTTGATTCATGCATTAATATGGTCTGTATTTTCTTTCTCCAGATTTATTGTGAATTAAAAGAGAGGTTATAAGTCTTACAAAAAATTCATAGTTTAGAATGAAGTACTCAAAAGAAGAACTGTGTTTTTCCTTTGTACTCCTGGAGAAGTTATTGCCATTAAAAGTTAGATTGTCAAAGGCCTTGAGGAATCTGGGTGCTTAAGTGGCCAATGCTGAATTTACTGGTGTGATTTTCTTTAAAATTACGTATGTATTTCCTGAATGTCTCTTATGAAGACCTAAAATTAGTATAGTTGGTATAGCACACATAGAATAAATAACTCTTCAGCAAAGATTAAATTTGTACCAGTGTTGAGTATGTTAGAACAAAATGGGAATGTTTATTATCACCTTGTTTAAAACTTTTCTAAAAAGGATGTGAAATACTGCCTCCACGCTAACTTCAATTCTTAGTTTACCATTATAGAATTAGCATTTAACATGTTTTATATATCACTTGCTTTTACATACAAAATAAGTTTACAAAAAATTCCAATTAAAATAACCATTAAAAAATCAGTGGTCTTGGGCTTCCCTGGTGGCACAGTGGTTGAGAGTCCGCCTGCTGATGCAGGGGACGTGGGTTCGTGCCCCGGTCCGGGAAGATCCCACGTGCCGTGGAGGGGCTGGGCCCGTGAGCCATGGCCGTTGAGCCTGCGCGTCTGGAGCCTGTGCTCCGCAACGGGAGAGGCCACAACAGCGAGAGGCCCGCGTACCGCAAAAAAAAAAAAAAAAATCAGTGGTCTTTACCCATCCCACATTGGTCTCATCCTCTTTACCTAATAGTGCTCTCTATGTTTAAATTTGCAGAGGCTATCAGATACTGGTTAACTAAAGAATATAGTTTTTATACTCAGTAGAAATGTTACATTGATTCGATGGTTGGGATTACCCTATAATATTGTTATATTGGGATCTTTGTCCAGAGGCCACTTGCAAACTCCAAAATGTTTAGAGGAGCCTGTGAGCCAGAACATCATTAGCCCTATCCAGAATGAAATAATTTGTTCAGGAAAAACAGATATTTTATGGAAGAACTGTGAGTTTCTGGTAAATTGAATGTGCCGTCTGGAAAGCCTCATCCAGTCCTTGAAGATGAACATCTTCGTCTGCAAACTGAAAAAGATTTGAACCCACAGAAAACAGGTGTAGAGAGAAGAGAATCATCAGAAATTCGGTCCTATGTGGGTGCTTGATGAGTTCATGATTCTTTTCCTTTCCTGACCTTCTTTAATCTGCTTGATGACCCTCCTGTCCTGTCTGATAGATTTTCTGAAGGAAAAACTGAATACAGGAGGAGCATTCCAGGGACCTGAAGCTGTTGCAACTGGAAGTGATGAATTTGCGCCAGCAACTAAGAGATGTAAAAGAGAAAGAAGACAAGGCACAAGATGAGGTGCAAAGGTTGACTGTGACTCTGCAGCTTGCCTCAGAGACAAAGGTTTGAGTCCAGAGTTCTGGAATACAAACTCACTGTTAAAGTGTTAGCTGGAGGAGGCAACAGACCCATAAAACTGACTTTTAAAAATAGGTGATGTTGGTGTGAGGATTCTTGACATCTGTAATTTATCTACATCGATAGCCTATAACATTGTGTGCTGTCAGTAATTGAGTATTTATAGATTCCTACCCTCTACATGTGACTGTGCGGATCCGAGATATGAGGGAGTCTGTGCTCTTCAAGAGCTTATATGCTATCTAGGAGAACAAGGCATAGCAGGAGAAACTAAAGAGAGAAAATAAGGGTATAAGAACTATTAAAGGACCGTATAGGACAATAAGCAAATATTGCCAACTAAGTGTTCTATATTCAGGTGGGTTTGGGAAGGTGCGCATGTCCTGTCTAGAATAGATTAGGCTAGGCTTCAAGGAAGAGACGGGAGTTGAGATGAACCTTTAGAAGGCAAAGCAGTGAGGTGAGGACATTTAAAAGACCACACACAGAGGCAGCAAAAAATAAGACTAGGGAAAAAAACTAATGATTTTGTTTTCCCTTCACAGGCCAGGCAGTGTAACAGATGTTATTTTGTTTAAAACATGTTTTGTTTAATCTCTGCAAAACCTCAAGATGTAGGATATTGTTGTCTCTCTCTTTTTTTTTTTTTTTTTTTTGCGGTACACGGGCCTCTCACTGTTGTGGCCTCTCCCGTTGTAGAGCACAGGCTCCGGACGCGCAGGCTCAGCGGCCATAGCTCACGGGCCCAGCCGCTCCGCGGCATGTGGGATCTTCCCGGACCGGGGCACGAACCCGTGTCCCCTGCATCGGCAGACGGACTCTCAACCACTGCGCCACCAGGGAAGCCCTATTGTCTCTATTTTAATGATAAGTGTACTGGGGATCAGAGAGAAGTCACCTCTCCGAGATCACATTTGCCTGTTTTCTTCGTGTAACTCAGATTTGAGCCTAGATCTTTCCCTTGGGTGCAGTTAGGAGGAAATGCATAAACTAGCTGGACAGGAGTGAGGATTTGTTTGTGTAAAATAAGTTGGAAATTGGCTAGGGATAACGTCATAGAGGATCTCAAAATCAAGAATAATCAAGTAGTTGGGCTTGATCCTATGGGGAGTGATTAAATTTTTGATAAGAAAGTGACATAATGAAAACAAGAAAACTAATCTAGCAGTAGTGTAGAGTATCAATTATAGGAGAAGAGATTGGAGATAGGAAAACCAATTAGGAATCCATTGCCTTATTTGAGACATAGACTTTATTAGGTCTGAACTACGGTTGTGGCATTTTGAGAGGAAAGATATGTTAGAATGTGGTATTGGATAGGGGCTGAAGGTAGAGAATAAGGCAAAGACAGCTTTGAGTTTTTACATCTTAGATTGTAGTGCCATTAATAATAATATAAAAGAATGAATAGTGAAAGCTGTGTTTTTCATCCTCAACTCCTAAGCATAGGTAATATTTGAGGCTAGGAAAAATGGAGTACTTAAAAAAATAGGAATATACCCTGTAAGAAAAACGTCTAGCAATTACTAGGTTTTCCTCTGATTATTGAATTTTACATAGGAGGTACATGTGACTAATCAATTTTTAATTATCTGAAAGGGAAAATGATAGAAGTCATGAATCAAAGTAATAAAATAACTTTAAATATCTCATTGTAATAATTACTTTAGACTCATAATAAGAAGTGTTTATAACTGTATTCAGAATAGCATTTATAGGTTGCCCCCAAAAAGTCTAGATTTGAACTGTGATATACCATAGACAGTTTCTTCTTATCATTTCAGATTATTTAGAACCTTTTCTCCTTCTATTTTAGAAGAATGCAGCCATTATTGAAGAGGAACTGAAGACCACAAAATGTAAAATGAACCTTAAAATTCAGGAGGTAAGATAAAAAGGAAGCTGGGGGCTTCCCTGGTGGCGCAGTGGTTGAGAGTCCGCCTGCCGATGCAGGGGACGCGGGTTCGTGCCCCGGTCCGGGAAGATCCCACATGCCGCGGAGCGGCTGGGCCCTTGAGCCATGGCCGCTGAGCCTGCGCGTCCAGAGCCTGTACTCCGCAACGGGAGAGGCCACAACAGTGAGAGGCCCACATACCGCAAAAAAAAAAGAAAAAAAAAAAAAAAAAGGAAGGTGAAGGGAACGTTGGAATTGCAGAGGGGGAAGTCAAGGAAGTGGATAGAATGAAAAGAAACCATTGAAGAAGAAAATATGTGGCTGTTTATTAGGAAGATTTTAAAAGTATGCCACATGAAGTTATACCTGCCCATATGTGACATTAAGACTTCCTTTCACCTCAATACTGCCACAAACCCAGAAATAAAAAATAAATGCTCTCTGAGCCGGGAGGGAAACAGTTACCATGAAACTCATGCAGTTGCCCATATACTAGAGTTAAGTGGACATACAAAGACCTTTTACACTAAAGTTGTGTTTAAAATAAAAAGCTTTTAATAAGTCTGCTCATCTAATTTTACCTTAAAACTTTCATTTCAGTCTAAATTTAAGTAGATAACAGATTGGAATTATGGAGTAGGTGGCTGCTAAAAGTTGTTGGACTAAAATTTTGCAGCTGAAAACAGTGGAAGAGTCAGAAGAATTACCAATTCAATACACCTTGACAGTGGCCTAAAAACCTCAATATTCCCTGACAGAATAATAGTTGACATTAGTCCAAATCAAAAGGATCAAGTTATATTTAAAATATCCTGTTATACAAAACAGAGAAATAGATATACTATTTTAAAAATTATGAATTTCAGTGTGTTTAGGGTGGTGAGTGTAGCTATCTGGGACATTCTCTCATGTAGAGTATTTTATTTGCCAATAGTTACTGATAAAAGCATGATTGTTCATTGTTAGTTGGAGTATATTGTTTCATACTTTAAAAAAATATTTTGGCTATTTTAATAGATTCTTTTTAGAGCAGTTTTAAGTTTTTATAAAAATTGCACAGAAACAGAGTTCCCATATATCCTTTCTCCCCACCCCCAGAGCTTCCTCCATTATTCACATTCTGTATTAGTCTGTGATGAACCAGTTTTGATACATGATTACTAAATTCACAGTTTAGATTAAGTTTTACTTTTTGGTCATCACAGTATACAGAATAGTTTCACTGCCCTAAAAATGCCCTGTGCTCTACATACACATCACCCCACGCCTCCCTCCCCGACCCCTGTCTTTCCCCAAGCCCCTGGCAACCACTGATCTTTTCACTGTCTCTCTAGTTGGAATCATACAGCATGTAGCCTTTTTGGACTGGCTTCTTTCGCTTAGCATATGCATTTAATCCTCCATGTCTTTTCATGGTTTGATAACTCATTTCTTTTTATCAATGAACAATAATCCACTGTCTGGATGTACTGTAGTTTATCCATTCACCTACTGAAGGACATCTTAGTTGCTTCCAAGTTTGGCAGTTATGAATAAAGCTGCTGTAAACATTCATATGCAGTTTTTTGTATGGACATAAGTTTTCAACTCCTTTGGATAAATACCTAGCAGTATGATTCATACTTATGATAAGCTTATGTTTAGCTTTCTAAGAAATTGCCAACCTATTGCAGTGGCTATGCCATGTTGTGTTCCCACCAGCAGTGAATTAGAGTTCCTGTTGTTCCACATCCTCACCAGCATTTTGTGTTGTCAGTGTTTCGAATTTTTGCCAATTTTATAGGCGTGTGTATAGTATCTTGTTTTAATTTGCAGTTTTCTACAGAGTTGATATTGAACATTTTCATATGCTTATTTGCCATCTGTCTATCTTCTTTCGTGAGGTATCTTAGATCATTTGCCCACTTTGCAGCTGGGTTTTTTTCTTATTGTTGAGTTTTTAGAGTTCTTTTTATATTTTGGATACCAATCCTTTATCCAGTTTGTGTTTTACAAATATTTTCTCCCAATCTGTAGCTTATCTTTTCATTCTCTTAACAGTGTCTTTTGCAGAGCAGACGCTTTTAATTTTTTTTTTTTTTTTTTTGCGGTACGCGGGCCTCTCACTGCTGTGGCCTCTTCCATTGCAGAGCACAGGCTCCGGACGCGCAGCCTCAGCAGCCATGGCTCATGGGCCCAGCCACTCCGCGGCATGTGGAATCTTCCCGGACTGGGGCATGAACCCGTGTCCCCTGCCTCGGCAGGTGGACTCTCAACCACTGCGCCACCAGGGAAGCCCCAGACGCTTTTAATTTTAATGAAGTACAACTTATCCATTTTTTTCATGGATTGTACTTTTGGTATTATATCTATTAATAAAATATCATTGCCAAACCCAAGGTCACCTAGATTTTTCTATGTTATGTTTTAGAAGTTTTATAGCTTTGCATTTTACATTTAGGTTTTGAATTATTTTTTGTGAAAGGTGTGAGGTCTGTATCTAGATTCTTTGGGTGAGTTTGTGTATGTGTATGTCTAGTTGTTCCAGCACCATTTGTTGAAAAGACTATCCTTTGGATTGCCACTTAACATTATTTTTTTATTGGGGAAGTCTTAATTCTTGGTGCTGTAGTAAAATATTGAATTTTTATTGAACTTGTCAAGGACCTGAAGAAGGACTGTGCTAGTCAAATAGGGACATTTTGAGGGTATGTGAAGCAGGAAGGATGTGTTAGTCTGCTGGGGCTGCCATAACAAAGTACCACAGACTGGTGGCTTAAACAACAGAAATTTATGTCTCACCATTCTGGAGGTGAAAAGTTCAAGATCAAGATATCATCAGCAGGTTTGGTTTTTTCCTGAGTCCTTTCTCCTTGGCTTGCAGATGGCTGTCTTTTTTCTGTGTCCTCACATGGTCTTTTCTCTGTGTACACATCCCTGGTGTCTCTTTGTGTACAAATTTCTTCTTATAAGGACAACAGTCATGTTGGATTAGGGCCCACCCCAGTGGCCTCATAACTTAAACAACTCTTTAAAGGCCCTATCTCCAAACACAGTCATATTTTGAGATACTGGGGTTTAGGCCTTCAACATATGGATTTCAGAGGGATGCAATTCAGCCCATAATAAAGGACTATACAGAGATAAAGTAAATGCAGTATATATCTTTCTAAGAGATAAATATATATATATATATATAAAATCTGGTTCTGATGAACATGAAATAGATTAACTGATAGCCCTTCATAATGCTTTAGGGATGAATATCTTAGTAGTATAATTATCAAATAAAGATTCCCTTTATAAGGCACTTAAATTATATCTTGAGCAAATTATACTATATAATTCGATGTAGAGTTTAGAAAAGTATATTATGCTACTCTAAATTATAAAGTGATTATAATCTGATACTAAAATAAAACCTGAAAAATATAGCCCAAAGCAAAAACTATAGCTCATTCTTAAATAAGATTCTAATATTAATATTTAACTGATTATTGGATAAGGAAGGAATTTCTAATCTTGAAAAGAAGGAACAAGATTATAAAAAGCTCGATAAGTTTGACCATATAAAAATTAAAATCTTATACATGTATAAAACAAAACTAATGAAACATAACAAAACTAGACAGTTAATAATCTTCCCTTTTAAAGAACTTAAATTGACTAAAAAAAACAGAGGGCAAAGGATAAGAACAGTTCAGAAAATATATAAAGAACTAATAACCATATTAGAAAATGTTTAATCTCACTAGGAACCAAAGAAATGAAAAAAATATTAAGGGGTTGTTTTCATTTATTAGCAAAGATTTAAGAAAGTGATAATCTGTATTGCTGATGATATTTATTCAAATACTACTGATAAGGTAAAATTGGAAGGAGAATTACAAAATGTATCAAAAGTCTAAAAAATGTTTATACCTTTAACCTAGTGATTCCTTTTGTAGGATTTATCCCAAGGAAATAATCAGAAATTCAATGAAAGATTTATTCACAAGCATGTTCAGCAGAACAGTATTTAGAATAGCAAAACACTGGAAATATCCAAATGTTCAGTGTTAGGTGTATGGTTAAGAAAATCATAGAACATTTCCAAAACGGGCTATCTTGTAACTATTTCATGTCAACATATTTTTCATCTCATTTCACTTTTTAAAAACTTCTGAAATTGTTAAATATATCATCCTTCAAGAAAACACATAAAGTACATATGTACAATGTAGAGAAGAGTTATAAAGTGTACTCTTACATCATGTTTACTGGGGTTTAAAAATAGAATTTCTGGAACTTCCCTCATGGTGCAGTGGTTAAGAATCCACCTGCCAATGCAGGGGACATGGGTTCAAGCCCTGGTCCGGGAAGATCCCACATGCTGTGGAGCAACTAAGCCCGTGCGCTACAACTACTGAAGCCCGCTCACCTAGAGCCCGTGCTCCACAACAAGAGAAGCCACCACAGCAAGAAACCCGTGCACTGCAATGAAGAATAGCCCCCACTCACCGCAACTAGAAAAAGCCCATGCGCAGCAACGAAGACCCAACGCAGCCAAAAATAAATAAATAAGTAAATAAATTAAAAAAGAAATTCTTTCAATTTAACGTCACTTCATAAAAGGAACAGCATTTTTCAGTTCCCATTTAAATTAGAAAGGATTTCTTTACTTCATGATAAAAGAGACTCTTAACCTTCTTTTTATCTTTATCTGACTCATTTTATAGTCATTTATTGATAGAAATAAGGTCAGTGTACCCAAATTCTTGAGTGTTGTTTTTGTCTGCTGCTTGACAACTACTTCATTATTTGTTTTGATCTTTAAGTTCCAATATGGGATAAATATATATATATATATATATATATATATATATATATATATGTGAATAAATCACAATACAGGAAAATAAAGAGTTAAAAAATAAAGTTAGAAAATAGAGAAATACAGAAAATACATATACTAAGACATATTAGTGTTTTTCAAACTTGACAGCAATACATTGTAAGACATATTTTACACTGCAACACCATACATACATGCATATACACAAACATTTCATGAAGCAGTACTTACCCTTCCTTACCACTTGCTATGTGCTCTGATATTTTCTTTCTATTCTTTTCTCCCCCGCCTTTTTCAAGTGCTTCTTGCAACTTACTAATGCGTCTTGACCCACAGTTTGGAAAACAGACTTAACACAGTAGGAAGATGAGGGTAACAAATTTGACTCTGCATTTCCTAGAAGGTTATCCGTTAGGGAGAAACAAAAGCATGTTTCTGAGTAATCATAAATGAACGAAGAATGGGGGTGAGTTGGCATGTCTGGTAAACTTTTCATGGTGACTTTGATCTTTGTTAAACTGCTATGAAGTTCCCTTGGTCTTGCCTAACTGCAGTGTTGCTCTATAGCTAAGGAGACAACTGTCTCAAGAGAAGCACCTAAGGGAATCTGTTGAGAAACCTGGATCAGCCATGCTACTCAAAATACAAGAAATGGGATCAACAGTGGAGGTGGAACGGAAACAGGTAGAGAGATTTTCTCTCCTTGTTTATGTTGGGAAAGTGAAAACAAAAGGGAAAAGCTAATGTTTTACCTACAAACCTGTAGTTTTGCTTATTTCCTCTAGATTTATTAAATTCTTCTCTCTTTTTTTTTTTTTTTTTTTGTGGTTCGTGGGCCTCTCACTGCTGTGGCCTCTCCTGTTGCGGAGCACAGGCTCCAGACGCGCAGGCTCAGCGGCCATGGCTCACGGGCCCAGCCGCTCCGCGGCATGTGGGATCTTCCCGGACCGGGGCACGAACCCATGTCCCCTGCATCGGCAGGCGGACTCAACCACTGTGCCACTAGGGAAGCCCTAAATTCTTTTCTTTAGTATTCCTTTATTAACATTCTTACTACAATTTTTAAAATTTTAGTGCAAAATAAGAAAGGACTCAGACACCATTTAGTCCAGCGCTCTTAATTTATGAATGAGGGAGCTAAGGACAGAGAGGTTATTTTGTCTCAGGCTTTACAGAAGTGAACTCTTAGTTCCTGGGAAGGAATCCTTCCCTCTACACCATATAATCTCTGTTATAAGAATTGATTTTAGAAGGCACTGACCTAGTCTCATGTTATATGTATTGTATATGATGTGCATAGAAAAGAAAGATTAAACTGAGCTGACATTTGAAGCAAGGAATAAGTCAAATAATCAGGAATGTGTTTACATTGCTGTTTTCAAGGCTCATTATTTATTTTAGCATAATATTTTTGCTTTCATCAAAGTTGTTATTTGAAATATCTATATGTAATTTAGAATATTTTAAATTCTAAGTACCAAGGCAATTAGTAGTTTCAAATCATAATACCTATTATTAGATTACATAATTTTTATTATTTTAATGAGTGCTGTCCTTCACAATGGAATTATAAAGAGGTTTCTACTTAAAGAATTTGCAAATGATCCTTTATTACTATACTTTAGAGTGCGAATATAGTAGGCACTAGCCACATGTGGCTATTTAAATAAAAATTAATTTTATTTGTTAAAATTAAACAAAATTAAAGATTCAATTACTCACTCACTCTGGCCACATTTTGAGTGCTATTGAAGAGTGCACAGAAAGTTCTCCTGGACAGCACTGCTGTAAGACACTGCTGTAAGACACTGTTGAAGAGTGCACGGAAAGTTCTTCTGGACAGCACTGCTGTAAGACACTGCACTCTGTTGAGATCTTTAACTGTAACACATAAACACCGCTTCTTCCTCCAGGAACATTAAGATCAGAAAAATCTGCCTTACGCCTGTGCTATAAGTTAGCTTAGTAGAAATCTTTACCTTACAGAAAAGGAGTTTTTCTTATACGATTTCAGGTGCAAATTTTGCAGCAAAACTGCATTGCCCTAACGCATTTCTATTCAGACCAACCAAGAACTACTGGCACAGGAGCGACAACAGAAAGGGGAGTTGGAGACCGCTACCTCACAGCTCAAGTCTGATCTAGGTATGAAAACAGATGCTAGAAATTACACTTTTGTTAGTTTTTTGAGATTTCATGTGAAAACTCTTTAAGATTCCAAATTCTCGAAGTGGCCAGTGTTACTGGTATTTCCCACAGACTTGAATGTAAAAAGTTGCTGATTTCCTTTTTATCTGTGGCACTGAGAAAGACAGAGAATGTTGGTAATAAAATAGAATTTGACCATCTTAATTGTAAACTTATGTGGATTTTTTTCAGGTTTATTTAACTGTGGACTTGGGAACATTTGGCTTCTATAAATCTAGATTGAATATTGGATAATAGAATGCTAATAAGGAAATGAGGTCATTAATCCTTGCTCTCCTACTGATTCTAATGATTTATCATGTCAAACTCTCCATTCTTCAGGTTATCAACCTATTGTGGTCAACTTGTATTTGTAGAAATGGCTAGTTGTAAGGTACCATAAAGAGAGGTTAGATTAACTACTCGTTTGAGGAGGAAAAAACCATCTGTTTTTAAAAAAAAAGAGTCCTAAAAGGTGACAGAGCTAGGAAATGGAAGTGTCTAGACTTGATCCCAGGTCGCTCAGAGACATGCTTCTTCCAGCCCAACAGCCCTTATCAGACTACTGTTTGTTAATATATAATTGTAACAGCAGTTTTCAGGTAGATCTCACTATAGAGATCACACAGAGTTCCAGTGCAGTGCTTTACGCATGAATAACACTTCATGATTTACACAGGGCTTTCACGTACATTATCTCATGTAATACACAAAACGATCTGTAATTCCTAAAGTTACAAAATGAATAAATGGTGAGGTGAGGCTCAACCTAGATCTTCTAACTCCAAACCCAATGTTC
Source organism: Aethalodelphis obliquidens (assembly GCF_003676395.1). Lineage (NCBI taxonomy): Eukaryota > Metazoa > Chordata > Mammalia > Artiodactyla > Delphinidae > Aethalodelphis > Aethalodelphis obliquidens. The sequence goes on along the minus strand of NW_020837946.1, from coordinate 38,219,516 downwards.
TTGCCACTGTGGCTTCCCTGCTCTGTGGCTGTAATGAGGACAGGGAATACCAAAAGGGAAATGAAAATTAAAGAAAAAAAAACATAAAGGGTAATCCATTCAATGCTTTTACTTATTGCTTTTAGCAGAAAGTATTCTTTTTCCATATAGTTGTTGAGTAATGAATTATTCTGTGAAGTTCCCACTGATAATGCCCCTAAATAATTTTCTGCCTTCCTGTGATGGCATGCCTACAAAAATACGTTACATTTTATTGTACTACCACATTATCCCATTTGAGCCTTAGAGCAAACTTGTGAGAAAGATAAGAAAATATACGCCATTCTACAAAAGGATAAAAAGATCTATAGTGAAGGACCCACAGTAAACAGAATAGCTGGGACTAAAACACAGCTCTTTCTATTATATTAGTTGTCCTTCTGATTAAGTGATTTTTTAAAATATGACTTTCTTAATGGATTAATGCTTTATTTTGGAATTTTGTAAGAATATATGGAAGACCATTAAAAACATTGAGATTAGAATAACAGTAATTCAAATTAACATTTAAAAAGGAAGCCTGTCTGAATACCAGCTATATGCTCATATTGAATAATAGATGCTTTACATGCATGCAATTTTATTACTTTAAGGTACAACTAGTTATTCTAACTAGATTAATCAAAGGAATGCCTTTAGCTATTTGCTTCAATGAATTTTAAAGTGTACTTATTTATTAATAATTGTTTATTTTATTTATTAGCAATAAACATTATATATATATGTGTGTATATGTGTGTGTATTACACACACATTAATTAAAGTGATTAAATTGTTCTCCGAAGTAGGATAAACATTCCCCTTTTAGTCTTTCTTTGATTAGTGGAATTTTCAAAATAGATCATGTAGTTTATCTTTTTGATCCTTCATATATGTTAAATTAGAATTTATTTAAAACGAGTCTTGGACTCATTTTCAAGAAGTACAGTTTTTCTGAGTATATCATAAATAAAATGGGTTTTTATGTGTTTTATAATTTTCTGGCTTTAGAATTTTTAAGTGAAACAAAACTAATAGATCTTTATGAATTTTTTATGAAGCCAAACATTAACCTCAGAAAAGTTTATATCTCTTGGCTACTAGTATACAGTGCCAAACTGTTCTCCTATTTCTGCCTTTGGTTTTATTTTCACTGTATATACGTGCTCTGAGTGGTTTCAAATCTTTTTTTTTCCCACACCAAATCATCCTCCTGAGCTCCAGATGGTATTTTACTGCCAACTAATCATCTATATTTAGATGCTTTGCAGATACCTCAAAACACATGATGAAAGCTTAAGTGTTGCAGTCATTTTTACTTATTATATCCTCCAAACCTGCTCCTTGCCCTGAATTCCCTGTTAGAATCCACCAACCACCCCCACTGTCCAGGTCTGTACACTAGATATTTTCCTTGACTCATCTACTGCCTTTACCCCACCGGTCAGTCACCAAGTCCTGACAGTTCTCCCTGCTTGCTTTTCACAAGTCTTTTCCTTCTGCATCATTACCTCAGAGCCAGCTCTCATTGTTTTACACTTGGGTTACTGCAACAGCTACTAAACTGATCTCCCTGTCTTTATTGAGCCTTGGTCAGAGTAATCTAACAAAAGGCTTTTTGATCTTTTTGACTGTGTGCCTCTCTGTCTTGAAATCCCTCAGACTCGTCATCATCTGTGCATTGAGTAAAATGTGACCTCATTTACCATTGTACGTGACTGTGGACTAGTTTCTTGATAATTTCAGGATTTAGTTTCCAGTCTATAAAAATATGATAGAAATACTTGCGTTCTCCTTATTTCTGCAAAATACAGACTAAAACAAATTTTTTTTAAATCAAAGTTTCTCAGGGAAAATACCATGTGATTTCAATGTAGTTGTAAGTTATCATCATAGTTATGTGGACTTTTTTTGTTTTTAGTTTCTAGAGATGACCTCATTTCCAAGTTGGTTGAAGAAAATAAGGGAGGTTTTGAGTACAGAGGTTTTCTTTCATCTCTTCACTAAATAGTATTTCCTCACTCGTGTTGGTTTACAGTCCTTCTGATTCTCCTAAAATCTTTATTAAAAAAAGTTTCAGTGTAAATGAGTGTATATCCAGAACTGTTGTCAACTGGGTATTAGGAAGTATTTCATGCAGATTATTATAGTTTGAAAAAAGGTGAATTGGCAAAACTAATGAGACTTATTTGCATTTTATACCTATTGCAAATGAATTGTTGTGAAGCTTTTTTTATGAAATGTAAGAAATAGTAACTATTTTTGGTGATGGTTTATCAACAACATGAATGTAGGTACTTACTACCACTGAATTTAACACTTAACACTTAAATAGTTTTAAGTGAACTTACTCTTAGAAATAGTTAAAATGAGTATAGTGCTATACAGTAGGCCCTTGCTGGTTATCTGTTTTATATATAGTAGTGTGTATATGTTAATCCCAACCTCCTAATTTATCCTTCCCCGCCCCTTTCCCCTACAGGGGAAAAGAATCTGAAAAAGAATACATATTATTATATGTAATTATATAATAATATAATTATATTTGTATATAATATTAATATTATTATTATATATAACTGAATCGCTGTGCTGTACACCTGAAGCTAACGCAATATTGTAAATCAACTATACTTCAATAAAAAAGACATTTCATTAAAAAGACTTAAAAATGGTTAAAATGATAAATTTTGTTATGTGTATTTTACCACAATAAAAAATAAAAAATAGAATAAATGTTACTACTTTTATATCAAGACATTTCTAAATCAATCTCATGGTGTAGATGTTATATGATGTTAACTTTTCTTGAGATGCTTCTTCTGGAAAGCTAGAAAAGTGGTTCTCTCTCTGAAGGGAGAGGACTTAGACTTTGTTCTTCCCCATTTGACTAAGTACCTATTAGGTAAAACCCAGCCCACAACTCACATCCCTATCGCCTTTCCCTCATCTCAAAGAGAACATTTTTTTTCACAGAACAAAGGTGCTTTCTTCTGCTCCACCCTCAGGTATTCTTTGATGAAAATCTCTTCCCCTACTTATAATTTTAAAAGATCCTTGCATGTGTTTCTTTGAAATAATAAGCTCATGCTGCTAATAGGAAGAAATGTGTATGTAACATAAACTAAAAATATTTCATCCTAGAGAGTAGAATTTTTTTGACATAAGGATACTAGGTAAATATCAAGGTTTGTTTTTAGGCAAATTCTTTCTAATTGGAGTCCCAGTATGAGAATATTTTTAATAAATAGTTTTGATAAATAATTTATAAGTTAAGAGAAGTTTGGGAGTTGCATATATCAAGATTTTAAAAAATCCTTTATAAGACACTTATCTATGTATATTAGAACTTGAACTGGTACTAGCCACAATACAGAACAGGTATTTTGATAGAGATACATGTTAATAGCTTTTACATGTAGAAAAAGAGAAATTCTTTTTTATTTTTTTCCCTGTAGAATATACAGATGTCTTTCAACAAGGAACATGAAGAAAATGCATATTTGAGGTCTGAAATAATATCCCTTCATGAAGCATCAGAAGAAGCACAGGTAAATCTTCCCATTTCTCTAGTGTTTAGATGTTAATTTTGTTCAGTTAAAGAACCAAGAACCAAGATTAATTCTGGTTACATGAATTCATACCATTGCCATCATCCAAAATTTTTATTTCCATAAGGTTTACTTCATTTGTGAAACATCATCAAATTAACTACATTTCCCATTTCACCCTCTAAATTCCTATGATACGTAGGTATTTGAGATATACTGCTAAAACATGCACTAGTTTAAACTTTGCGTTGTTTGCTTTCTAATTTACTCACTAAATATATGCCTTTTATTTCCCCCTATGAAACTCTAAGCAGTTCAATGCCAAGGGCTATCTTATACTTTCTTTGTATCTTCTATGGCAAAGCACAGTAGGAACCTAATAAATACTTGCTGATTTTGGAGTTATGTGTAATCATTTTATGTGGGATAGTGGTTCCCAAATTCAGCTGATGTTTTCTGTATATGCATGTACATGGAGAGGAGTCACCACATATGCAAGCAACTGAGTTATTTCTCATAGGGCCCAAAGAAATAGTATCGATCGTTTAAAAGAATTTTTTGTTAGTACAATTTGATTATTTCAATGTTAGGATCATAGTGTTGTTATGCTCTCTTTATGATAAAGAAAATACAAAATGTGATCTTTCATAAAATAATAACAGTTACTACTACTCTTACTATAAATGATAGTTAACATTCACTGAATCCATACTACAGTTATGGCACAATTCTAAGCACTTTATGTTACTAACAAATTGTAATCCTCTCAATAGCACTTCTTTAGAACTATTATTATTCCCATTTTAAAGATAAGAAAGTTGATATACAGAGAGGTTTAATAATATAGCTAGGGCTTCCCTGGTGGCACAGTGGTTAAAAATCCGCCTGCCAATGCAAGGAACAGGGTTCAAGCCCTGGTCCGAGAGGATCCCACATGCTGCAGAGCAGCTAAGCCCGTGTGCCACAGCTACTGAGCCTGCTCTCTAGAGCCTGCAAGCCACAACTACTGAAGCCCTTGAGCCTAGAGCCCGTGCTCTGCAACAAGAGAAGCCACCGCAATGAGAGGCCCACGCACTGCAATGAAGAGTAGCCCCTGCTCACTGCAACTAGAGAAAACCAGCATGCAACAAAGAACACCCAACACAGCCAAAAATAAATTAAAAAAAATATATATATATATAGCTAGTAAGTGACACAGTTGGAATTTGAGCCCAGCAATCTAGCTGTAAAGAAAATTAGCTATTTCTTTTCAAGGAGCAAGAGTTCTCCTCTGTCTTACCTCCAAGTATTCCTTGATAAGTAGTTTGTGCATCTGGTTATAACTTTAAAATGCCCATGAATGTATTTCTGTCTTATGATGCTGTCCCACTTATGATGCTGTCCAGATAATCTTTATCTCTCCTTTCTTGTTACTGTTTTTTTGAGTGTTTTTTCTATTAACCCTTCAGAGTTATTTGCCCCATCCTTAAAGAGTTTATACATTAAAACATAAGATCCTTACCAAATATACTTTGCAAAAATAACTGAGAATTAAGATAAATATTTTCCACAGGAATACAAATTTCAAAATACCAAAAGGGCAAGAGAATTATAAACTAACTACATGTATGATAGATGTGTTACAGAAAAGATTTTTGTTTTATTTTGGAAGGTTAATCTTGTGAAATGGCACAGTGATCTGTATTTTGCTTTTTTGAATACTGTAATTGGTGATGAAGGAGCTTAGATATTTTGTTATCAGCTAAACAATTCTGAAAGCTCATCATCCAGTTTTGAGAATGAAACATTGGCCATGCATCTACATTGTAAATTCCATTCTGTAGATGTCTTGCTGTAATTGACCAGCATTCAAAATTATGAAGAATGGAAGATTGGTAAACTGCCAAATGCTTCAGTTGTTCCACTGTATCAACAAATTTCCCCTTTTAATTTACAGTTGTTTAGGATGATGACTGCCAATATTTGAAAGTATTTTATAATCTAGTGAAATATCAATTGGGATTAGGTTAAATAAATTAGGTTCACATGTATGGTGAAATACTATGCCATTGTTAAAAATGATGATACGTAAGTAAAAAGACTTATTTATTGGAGAGATCTGTGATTTGCTGTATATGTTGTCTTAGGTTTTGAATTACCAACTGACTAGAAAGTGTTCAGAGCTGAACAGAATGCTTCAGACTGTTAGAATGGAAAATACCAGAATCATTGCTGACCACCAAGCCATTCTGCAGGTATTCATTTTTAACACTAGTTAATTTCTGGTAGAGTCATCAGGAAGCCTCCTTGGCTAAGAGATTAGGAAATACAAATAGCCAACTGGATACATAAAATATTTTAGCATTAGTTTCAAGGATTTTTTGAATTATTTTATTTTTTAATTGTTTTCTGTTTTCATCAGAGGGGTCATTTGGCCTTACACTCAATGCTTTCTTAATGGTTTCTTCTCAAATATCATTACTTTAGGAAAAGTAATTACCTGTCCCAGTATTGATAGAATCATGGAGAATACTTATGACTGACCCTAAAGTATTTACCTTTTCCCCAAAGACCTGTGCTTTCCCATTTTGCTTATGCCATTCCCTCTGCTGAGAATGGTCTTTACTTCATTTTCAACTGTTTGAGATTGTGTTCATTCTTTGAGACTCACTTTCACCCAGAAGCGTGATCACACCAATCAGAAAGAATCAGTTTTGTCTTTTAATTTCTACTTCTAGGACACTAAACAGGCTGTAATAATAAGGCTCTCTCTTTTTTTTTTTTTTTTTTTTGAGCATACTTACTACATACCAAGCATTGTGCTAAGGATTTTACATATATTACCTTCTTTAATCCTAGCAGTTACGTAAAGGGATATTTGTCATCCTTGTTTTACAGATAATAAAAATAAGATTTAGAGAAGTTAATCAACTTGCCCAAAATCACCCAGCTAGTATAGGGTGGAGCCACATTTAAATCTAGATTTGACTCCAGACTCAGTGTTTTTAATCATTTATGTTATGTTGCTTCTCTTGTTCTGCATCCTATAGTAGTAGTTTATGTGCCTGGCTCATTTCCTGTACTACATTCCTAGGACATTGTCTTACATATCTTTGTTATTACCCATAGGGCTAAGCGTGTTTTGCACATAACAGGTACTCAATAAGTATTTTTTATTCAGCAAGCATTTAGTGTTTATCTCATGCAAGTATGTTGCTAGATCTAGATAGAATTATGGCAGTGAACAAGACAAGTCCCTACTTTCATGGAACTTACAATTTAGTAGACTGAATAATGTGACTTATGTATGTAACACTTTCACAAACATTTTAATACTTTGGAATGTGACACAAGTGAGATCCCATTTTACCAAGTATGAAGGTGTGAAGGTTTACCTTGCAATCAAATATTGTTCAAAAAGAAGTGTTTTAAAATATGTTTACAAATATAATTATTAATATGTACTATATTTACAAAAGCTTTATAAATTGTAGGTAGAGGAGGTGTGCATAAAAACGCTGTTTTGATAATTGAAAATAGTAAGCCAGAGAAAATTGTGCAAAACAGTTATAGACTTTTGCTGTAGCAGTATCTGAGTGCAATTTCAGATACTGTCAAAAGAATTTACACTAAACTATGAAACATGATTTTCCCTGGAGAATGGAATTATTTGGAAGAGATGTGGGGGAGATAGAGGTGGAGCGATCATTTCACTTTATATACGTTGATATTGTTTTACTTTTTAAAATATAGTATCATGTTGAAATTTTGAAGTACCAAAATATACTTAATATAGTTTTTAAAAAATCTTTTTTGGAGTATGGTTTCTTTACAATGTTGCGTCAGCCTCCACTGCACAACAAAATGAATCAGCCATACACATACAGATATCCCCTCCCTCTTGGACTTCCCTCCCATTTAGGTTACCACAGTGCATTAGGTAGAGTTCCCTGTGCTATACAGTATGTTCCTATCCGTTGTCTATTTTATACATGGTATCTAAAAATTTGTTCATGTTAGGAGTTTTATAAATTTTGCAGCAAGCTGGATAAATAATGCATCTTGATTATTGGCTAGAAGAGCTATAAAATGATAGAATTGTGGTCAGGTCAGGGTAGGTACAAAGAGCAAGCTGGACATTAAGATAAATTCTTTTAAAAAGGAGTTTTATTTATATAAATTAAATTTGTCTTTTGTAAGTATCAGTATCTTTGATCAGTTGTTTAGAGTGATACCCTATCAAATGACTTCTGGCATCTCAACTTTTAATATTGCTTCTAACACTCAGGAAGAACAGAAAATGATGACACAGACATTTCAAGAACAAAACTTACTGCTGGATGCAGCCCATGCCAGTATCACAAATGAGCTACAGACTGTTCAGAATGAGAAAACACAACTCCAAATGCATCTGTAAGTAAACTGTGGGCAACTTTTGCATCTTTTGTTTTTGCATTTGTATTTCTTATCTTTAATGAAAATGTTTAATTCTGCATTTGCTGGGCCAGTCACAAAAATAAAGACTGCCCTAAAGCAACTAGTTTTGTTAGAACATTTCGGTAACTGCTCTCAGGCAGGAGATATGTTCTGTAAGAACATTTAGTCTTTCTGTTAAAGAAGAACTCTCGTTCAGCTTTCATATCTCCTTGTTCTCTTCCTGCAGGGACCATTTAATCCTTGAGCATAACCAGTGTATCCAGAAAGCACAGGATGCTGAGAAGAGGGCAGCTGTACAAAAAGAGCTGCTAGAATCAACTATTGCAAGATTGCGAAGTGAACTGGAAGCATCAATACAAGAGAAGACCTCTCTGCTAGAGGAGAAAGAAGGACTTCAGAGAGAGGTAGGTAGAGGCAGATTTATGTTACCTCCTGGTTGTGGTGGTAATCTTGTTTTAAAATTTTATTGTAAGTGCAAAAGACAAGAAATACAACCCAGATGCAGTTTGTCTGAGTTGCCCATGAAAGAGATCTTTGGGTGGCTAATCTGTGTCTTTTAGCATGTGAGCGCACTGTGCCAAATAGTTACCCTTATATAGCATGAGTGAATGTTAACTAACCATTCACACATCCTCATGTTAGTTAAGGAGTCAGATTTAAAACTCGATTTTCCCAGTAGGAGTGGGACAGTGTAGCGGAAACAATGTAAGGGGAAACAGCCCTGTCTTCCTAGTTAGGAAAGAACCAGCAGAGTCTGACATGTAGACGTGTCTCTCTAATTTCAGGGCTATTTGTGAAGTCTGCTCTGCCTCAGAGACTCCCCGAGTGGCCCCTTTTCTGAGTGGATGTGCTATCTCTGCAGTGTAGGTATTAATTGACATGCAGGGTGTATCTGCTATAGTAGAGCCTGTCAGCTGTTTTTAAAATGACCCATTTCTTTTTTTCCCTTCTCTTGGGCAGGTTAATAAAACCGAGAAAGAAATAGCAGAAGAAAAATGCAACTTGGAAAAGGAATTAGCTAAAAGCAAGGTATTCCACATTTTATTTGTTGTTATGTCATTATATTTAATTCCTTCTGTATTGCTGCCTCCTGTATCAGCTTATCTTAATGAGGAGATGGGTTATTTTGTTGAATACCAAAACATGGGGGAAATAGAGAAGCCACGAAGCTGGATGCACTTGGAGCACTCCAGTCACTTCAGCATAAGGCTGCGTCTGGGGAATGTTTGCTTGTTGAGCATCTCGTGTTTGCCAGTGAGTCATCACTGCCTCGGACCCTAGTGTGCACCGAGTAGCTTAGCCAGGGAGTCCCCTGAGAGTGAGCTAATGGGCCTGTGGGCTGCAAAGGGATGATTGCTGACGATGCTGGTGTTTTTCTTTGTTTGTTTTTTGTTTTTTTAAAAAAAACTAATTTAAGCTTCCTAACTTGTTAGCACTTGCCACTTTATTTGTGAGATACCCCTTTCTGGGTTCTATGAAGGTAGAATGGCCAGAGAAACAAATACAATCCTTATTCAAACAAAAAAAATCTTTACGACATTGCTCTTTGCATTTCAAAATTTGAAGAGGGTAAAGATTATGTATCACTATCATCTAGAGAATATATCTGGAGCATCAAGGACTATCAGCCCATCCCCATTCAATAAACCCAGCAACAGGTGTCGGATATAGTCATCAAGCCTTGACTGTTTCTTGACTCAAATAAATAGCATTCTTAGTACCATATATGTGAACTTTTAGTTTAAGAACTGGGGAGAGAAGAAAAGCTAAATTCTGAGCTGGAGCTCAAAGACAGTTCACTAAGCTGGCAGGTACCTTCTGTGGTTTAGTCACTCATATCTAGTGATTTGAAAACAGTCCACCCAAAAAATCTTTTAAATAAAGCTGACTTCCTGTGGAAGGACTTTGCTGGTGTCAATGTGGCCTCAAATATGTTTTTTAAAATTTGGGAATTTGGTGGATACTATTAAGTTCATTAATACTTTTAGCTTTAAAATGCTAGTGAATATTTCATGGCTAAGGCAAATGCTATTTGTGATTAAAACATGGTATTATTATTTTGCTTGTCTGATTTCATTTGTTTTAATGTAGACTAAGTGTACATGGGGCTGAAAGATACTTGCTCGTTAGAGAGGTTCTATTAAGCCAAATGACAGTGCTTCTACAGAGTTCCGTTTTTTGGCCTAACTTGATATTTTTTACATGTGTACTCATTGTAAAGCTATGTTTTCTTAAAGTCAGGCTTACTGAGTTATAAATTAGAGTGAAATTCACCCTTTTTTTACTGTACAGTTCTGTGAGCTTTGACAAACACAATCATGTAACCACCACCACAACAATCGAAATATAGAACATTTCTATCACCCCGGAAAGTTCCCTTGTGCCTTTTAGTAGTCAGCCTCTTCCTCCATCCCCATCCCCTGGCAACCACTGATCTGTTTTTCTATCCCTGTAGTTATATCTTTTCCAGAATATCATATAAATGGTATCATACAATGTGTAACATTATAAGTCTGGCTTCTTTTATTTAGTATAAAACATTTGAGATTTGAGATTCATGCATGTTACTGTATGTATCAGTAGTTTATGTTCTGTTATATCACAGTTTCTTTACCCATTTGCCAATTGAAGAACATTTGGGTTGTTTCCAGATGTTGGCAGTTATGAAAAAACCTGTATAAATATTCATATGTGAACATGTATTTTTATTTCTCTTGGATACATATCAGGAATTGGACTTCTAGATCCTACAGTAAATATATGTTCAACTGTCTTCCAAAGGATGTGTGCCATCTTGCATTCCTACCAGGAATATATGAGTTCCAGTTTCTCTGCACTCTCACGAGCACTTGGCATTGTCAGTTCTTTTAGTTTCAGCCATTCTGATTGGTGTGTAGGGGTATGTCATTGTGGTGTACTTTGCTTTTCTCCAGTGACTAGTAATATTGAGTACCTTTTCATCTGCTTATTTGCCATCAGCAACTTAAAGTGTCTCTTCAAATCTTTTAACCATTTTTAATTCAGTTGTTTGTTTTCTTATAATTTATTTTTCAGAGCTTTAAAAATAGTGTCATATTATTTCTCATGTAATAGTTATTACTATTTGTATATAAACAAATTTTATATGTGCTTTACCTACTTTTCTTCTATATTATGCCTTTTCATGCTCTTTTAAAGAGCAGAAGTTTTATGTTTTGATTAAGTCCAGTTTATCAATTTTTCAAATTTTATGGATGATACTTTTTGTGTTGTAGCTAAGAAATTTTTGCCTAATCTAAGTTTACATAGATTTTCTCCTTTGTTCTCTAGAACTTTTTTGTTCAATATTAGGTGTATGATCCACTTCAAGTTAATTTTTGTATATCGTGCAAGATGTAGTCCAAGGTTCATTTATTTTTAGGTGGATCATCTGTTTCAGTACCTTTTATTATTGAGATATAATTAATATACCATAAATTCACCTTCTTCAAATATACAAGTTAGTGATTTCTTAGTATATTCACAAGTTTGCACAAATACCACTACTATCTTATTCTAGAACCTTTTTTATCATCCTAAAAAGAAACCTAGTACCCATTAGGAGTCACTCCCTATTTACCCCTGCCCACCTCTGGCAACTACTGTTCTACTTTCTACCTCAATGGATTTGTCAGTTCTGGACACGTCATGTAAATAGAATCAAACAGTATGTGGCCTTTTGGGTCTGGCTTCCTAGCATGATGATTTCAAAGTTTGTCCATATTGTAGTGTATATAAGTACTTCATTTCTTTTATGGCTGAATAATATTGCATGAATATAACACACTTCATTTATCCATTCATCAGTTGATAGACATTTAAGCCGTTTCCATTTTTTGGCTATTAAGAATAATGCTATGAACATTTGTGTACAATTCTTTTTGTGAGCATATGTTTTCAGTTCTCCAGGAACAAAACTACTGGGTCATGTGATAACTCTGTTTATCATTTTGAGAAACTGCCAAACTGTTTTACAAGTAAGGTAGTTGCACCATTTTACAATCCCACTAGCAATGTATGAGCATTCCATTATCTACGTCCTCACCTAAACTTGTTTAAAAAAACTTAAAAAAAAATTACACCCATCCTAGTAGGTGTGAAGTATCTCATTGTGGTTCTTTTTTTTAACTGAGGTGAAATTCACACACTATAAAATCAACCATTTAAAAGTGAACAGTTCAGTGGCATTTAGTACAATATTCACAATATTTTGCAACCACCACCTCTGTCTAGTTCCAAAACATTTCAATACCCGAAAAGGAAACCCCATACCCATTAAGCAATCACTCCTTATTCCCTCCTTCCCCCAGCCCCTGACAGCCACTCTGCGTTCTGTCTCTGTGGATTTACCTATTATGGATATTTCATATGAAGATAATCATACAATATGTGATCTTTTGTATGTGGCTTCTTAGCATAATGTTTTTGAGGGTCATCCATGTTTTTGTATCAGTACTTCATTCCTTTTTATGGTTGAGTAATATTCATTTTGTGTGTGTTTGTGTGTTGAGTTGGCTAAAAAGTTCGTTTGGGTTTTTGGTAAGATCTTATAGAAAACCCAAACGAATTTTTTGGCCAACCCAATATACGTATGTGTGTGTGTATACACACACACACACACGTATATATATGTACACACACACATACCACAATTTCTTTATCTGTTTATCTGTTGATGGATGTTTGCATTGTTTCTGCCTTTTGGCTGTTGTGATTAGTGCTGCTATAAACACTTGTATGTGTATTTGTAAGTACCTGTTTTCATATCTTTGAGATATATAGCTATGAGTGGAATTGCAGGGTCATATGGTAATTTTATGTTTAACTTTCTGAAGAACCACCAGACTGTTTTCCACGGTGCTGAACCACTTTTTCTTCCCACCAGCAGTGTACAAGGGCTCCAGTTTCTCCACATCCTCACCAACACGTTATTTATTTATTTATTTAATTTATTTTATTTTTGGCTGTGTTGGGTCTTTGTTGCTGCACGTCGGCTCTCTCTAGTTGCATCGTGCGGGGGCTACTCTTCCTTGTGGTGCGCGGGCTTCTCATTGCAGTGGCCTCCCTTGTTGTGGAGCGCGGGCTCTAGGCTTGCAGGCTTTAGTAGTTGTGGCACGTGGGATCTAGAGCGCAGGCTCAGTAGTTGTGGCGCACGGGCCCAGTTGCTCCGTGGCATGTGAGATCTTCCTGGACCAGGGCTCGAACCCATGTCCCCTGCATCAGCAGGCAGATTCTTAACCACTGCATCATCAGGGAAGGCCCTATTTTTTGTTTTTTTGATAATAGCCATCCTAGTAAGTGTGAAAATGGTACCTCATTTTGGTTTTGATTTGCATTTCCTTAATGGCTAATAATGTTTAGCATCTTATTATGTGTTTATTGGCCATTTGTATATCTTCTTTGGAGAGCTGTCTACTCAGATCCTTTACCAATTTTTAAAGTGGGTTATTTAATGTCTTTTAATTGTTGAGTTGTAAGAGTTCTTTATATATTTTGGATGGTAGACCCTTATCAGATATGTGACTTGCAGATATTTTTCTCCCATTCTGTGGGTTCTTTTTAAAGTTTTTGATTTTTATAAAGTCCAGTTTATCAATTTATTCTTTGGTTGCCTGTGCATTAAGTGTCACATCTGAGAAACTGTTGCCTAATCCAAGGTCACAAAGACTTACACCTTTTTGTTTTGTTTTGTTTTTATATTGGAGTATAGTTGATTAACAATGTTGTGTTAGTTTCAGGTGTACAGCAAAGTGATTGAGTTATACATGTACCTATTCTTTTTCAAATTCTTTTTCCATTTAGGTTATTACAGAATATTGAGCAGTTTCCTGTGCTATACCGTAGGTCCTTGTTGGTTATCTATTTTAAATATAACAGTGTGTACATGTCAGTCCCAAACTCCCAATCCATCCCCTCCCCCACCCTTCCCCCCATAACCATAAGATCATTCTCTAAGTCTGTTTCTGTTTTGTAAATAAGTTCATTTGTATCTTTTTTTTTTTTTTTACATTCCACATATAAGCGATATCATGATATTTGTCTTTGTCTGACTTACTTCACTTAGTATAATAATCTCCAGGTCCATCCATGTTGCTGAAAATGGCATTATTTCATTCTTTTCAATGGCTGAATAATATTCCATTATATTTATGTACCACATCTTCTTTATCCACTCCTCTGTCGATGGACATTTAGGTTGCTTCCATGTCTTGGCTCTTGTAGACAGCGCTGCAATGAACATTGGGGTGCATGTATCCTGTCAAACCATGTTTTTTTCCGGATATGTGCCCACGAGTGGGATTGCTAGATCATATAGTAGTTCTAATTTTAGTTTTTTAAGGAACCTCCATATTGTTCTCCACAGTGGCTGCACCAATTTACATTTCCACCAGCAGTGTAGGAGGGTTCCCTTTTCTCCACACCCTCTTCAGCATTTATTGTTTGTAGACTTTTTGATAATGGCCATTCTGACTGGTGTGAGGAGATATTTCATTGTAGTTTTTGAGTTGCATTTCTCTAATAATTAACAGTGTTGAGCATCTTTTCGTGTACCTCTTGGCGATCTGTATGTCTTCTTTGGAGAAATGTCTATTTAGGTCTTCTGCCCATTTTTTGATTGGGTCGTTTTTTTGGTATTGAGCCACATGAGCTGTTTGTATGTTTTGAAGACTAATCCCTTGTCGGTTGCATTGTTTACAAATATTTTCTCCCATTCTGTGGGTTGTCTTCATTTTGTTTATGGTTTCTTTTGCTGTTCAAAAGCTTTTGAGTTTAATTTGGTCCCATTTGTTTATTTTTGTTTCTATTTTCAGTACTCTAGGAGGTGGGTCAAAAAAGATCTTGCTGTGGTTTATGTCAAAGAGTGTTTTTCCTATGTTTTCCTCTAAGAGTTTTATAGTGTCCAGTATTACATTTAGGTCTTTAATCCTTTTTGAGTTTATTTTTCTGTATGGTGTTAGGGAGTGTTCTGATTTCATTCTTTTACATGTAGCTATACAGTTTTCCCAGCGCCATTTATTGAAGAGGCTGTGTTTCCTCCATTGTATAGTCTTGCCTCCTTTATTGCAGATTAATTGATGATAGGTGTGTGGTTTATTTCTGGGCTTTCTATCCTGTTCCATTGAATTATATTTCCGTTTTTGTGCCAGTATGATACTGTTTTGATTATCTAGCTTTGTAGTATGGTCTGAAATCAGGGAGCCTGATTCCTCCAGCTTCATTTTTCTTTCTCAAGAGTTCTTTGGCTATTCAGGGTCTTTTGTGTCTCCATACAGATTTTAAGATTTTTTGTTCTAGTTCTGTGAAAAATGCCATTGGTAATTTGGTAGGGATTTCATCGAATCTGTAGATTGTCTTGGGTAGTATAGTCATTTTGGCAATGTTGATTCTTCCAATCCAAGAACATGGTATATCTTTCCATCTGTGTCATCTTTGATTTCTTTCATCAGCATCTTACAGTTTTCAGAATAATGGTCTTTTGCTTCCTTAGGTAAGTTTATTCCTAGGTGTTTTATTCTTTTAATACGATGGTAATTGGGATTGTTTCCTTAATTTCTCCTTCTGATCTCTCATTGTTAGTGTATAGAAATGCAACAGATTTCTGTGTATTAATTTTGTATCCTGAAACTTGACTGAATTCATTGATGAGCTCTAGTAGTTTTCTGGTAGCATCTTTAGGATTTTCTATGTATAGTATCATGTCACCTGCAAACAGTGACAGTTTTACTTCTTCTTTTCCAGTTTGGGTTCCTTTATTTCTTTTTCTTCTCTGATTGCCATGACTAGGACTTCCAAAACTGTGTTGAATGAAAGTGGTGAGAGTGGACATCCTTGTCTTGTTCCTGATCTTAGGGGAGGTGCTTTCAGCTATTCACAGTTGAGTATGACGTTAGCTGTAGGTTTGTCATATACAGCCTTTATTATGTTGAGGTAGGTTCTCTCTATGCCCACTTTCTGTAGAGTTTTTATCATAAATGGGTGTTGAATTTTGTCAAAAGCTTTTTCTGCATCTATTGAGAGGATCATATGGTTTTTATTCTTCAATTTGTTGATGTGGTGTATCACACTGATTAATTTGTAGATACTGAAAAATCCTTGCATTCCTGGGATAGATTCCACTTGATCGTAGTGTATGATCCTTTTAATGTATTGTTGGATTTGGTTTGCTAGTATTTTGTTGAGGATTTTTGCATCTGTGTTCATCAGTGATATTGGCCTGTAATTTTCCTTTTTTGTGGTATCTTTGTCTGGTTTTGGTATCAGGGTGATGGTGGCCTCATAGAATGAGTTTGGGAGTGTTCCCTCCTCTGCAGTGTTTTGGAATAGTTTCAGAAGGATAAGTGTTAACACTTCTCTAAACGTTTGAAAGAAGTCGCCTGTGAAGCCATCTGGTCCTGGACTTCTGTTTGTTGGGAGTTTATAAAGCACAGTTTTAATTTCAGTGCTTGTGGTTGGCCTGTTAATATTTTCTATATCTTTCTGGTTCAGTCTTGGGAGATTATATTTTTCTAAGAACTTGTCCATTTTTTCTAGGTTTTCTATTTTATTGGCATATAGTTGCTTGTAGCAGTCTCTTATGATCCTTTGTATTTCTATGGTGATTGTTGTAACTTCTCCTTTTTCGTATCTAATTTTACTGATTTGAGCCCTCTCCCTCTTTTTCTCGATGAGTCTGGCTAAAGGTTTATCAATTTTGTTTATCTTCTCAAAGAACCAGCTTTTAGTTTCATTGATCTTTTGTGTTGTTTTCTTTGTCTCTATTTCATTTCTTTCCTCTCTGATCTTTATAATTTTTTTCCTTCTACTAACTTTGGGTTTTGTTTGTTCTTTCTCTAGTTGCTTTAGGTGTAAGGTTAGGTTGTTTATATGTGATTTTTCTTGTTTCCTAAGGTAAGATTTTATTGCTAGAAACTTCCCTGTTAGAACTGCTTTTGCAGATTTTGGATCATTGTGGTTTGGTTTTCATTTGTCTGTTAGTATTGTTTTATTTCCTCTTTGATTTCTTCAGTGATCCATCCGTTGTTTAGTAACATATTGTTTAGCCTCCACATGTTTGTGTTTTTTACAGTTTTTTCTTGTAGTTGATTTCTAATCTCATAACATTGTGGTTGGAAAAAATGCTTGATATGATTTCAGTTTCCTTAAAGTTACCAAGACTCGCTTTGTGATCAGTCCTGGAGAATGTTCCATGTGCACTTCAGAAGAATGTGTACTCTGCTGCTTTTGAATGAAATGCTCTATAAATATCAGTTAAGTCCATCTGGTCTAATGTGTCATTTAAGGCCTTTGTTTCCTTATTGATTTTCTGTCTGGATGATCTGTTCTTGGATGAAAGTGGGGTGTTAAAGTCCCCCACTATTATTGTATTACTGTCAATTTCTCTTTTTATGGCTGTTAGTATTTGCCTTATATATTGGAGTGCTCCTATATTGGGTACATATATGTTTTCAATTGTTATAGCTTCTTCTTAGATCGATCTCTTGATCATTATGTAGTGTCCTTCTTTATCTCTTGTAACAGTCTTTATTTTAAAGTCTATTTTGTCTGATATGATTATGGCTACCCCAGCTTTCTTTTGATTTCTATTTGCATGGAATATCTTTTTCCATCCTCTCACTTTCAGTCTGTTTGTGTCCCTAGATCTGAGGTGGGTCTCTTATAGACAACATATATACGGATCTTGTTTTTGTATCCATTCAGCCATTCCGTGTCTTTTGGTTGGAGCATTTATTCCATTTACATTTAAGGTAATTATCAATATGTGTGTTCCTCTTGCCATTTTCGTAATTGTTTTGGATTTTGGTTTTTTTGTGGGTGTTTTTGGCTGCACTCCTTGTTTTGTGAAATCTTAGTACCCTGACCAGGGATTGAACTTGGGACATGGCAGTGAAAGTGCCAAGTCCTAACCACTGGGCCACCAGGGAATTCCCTGGATTTGTTTTTGTAGATCTTTCTTCTTTCCTTCCTCTTTTGTTCTCTTATTTTGTGATTTGATGACTAACTTTAATGTTGTGTTTCGATTCCTTTTTCTTTTTTGTGTGTATCTATTGCAGATTTTTGGCTTATGGTTCCCATGAGCTTTTGATATAGCAGCCTATATATAAAGAAGATTGCTTTAAGTTACTAGTCTTTTAATTTCAAATGCAATTCCAATATCCTGCATTTGTGCTCTCCTCTTCTCACAGTTACTGGTTTTGATATTATATTTGTGTGCAGATGATTTCGTACATTAACTGTATGTTTGCCTTTACTGGTGAGCTTTCCATTCATAATTTTCTTGTTTCTAGTTGTGGCCTTTTCTTTTCCACCTAGAGAAGTTCCTTTAGCGTTTGTTGCAAAGCTGGTCTGGTGGTGCTGAATTCTCTTGGCTTTTGCTTGTCTATAAAGCTTTTGATTTCTCCTTCAAATCTGAATGAGAGCCTTGCTGGGTAGAGTATTCCTGGTTTTAGGTTCTTTCCTTTCATCACTTTAAATATATCTTGCCACTGCCTCTGGCCTGCAGAGTTTCTGCTGAGAAATCACTTGATAACCTTACGGGAATTCCTTTGTATGTTATTTGTTGCTTTTCCCTTGTTGCTTTTAATATCTTTTCTTTGTCTTTAATTTTTGTCAGTTTGATTACTGTGTGTCCTGGCATATTCCTCCTTGGGTTCATCCTACCTGGGAGTCTCTTTGCTTCCTGGACTTGGGTTACTGTTTCCTTTTCCATGTTAGGGAAGTTTTCAGCTGTTATCTCTTCAAATATTTTCAAAGGTCCTTTCTCTCTCTGTTTTCATTCTGGGAGGCCTATAATGTGAATGTTGGTGCATTTAATGTTGTCCCAGAAGTCTCTTAGACTGTCTTCATTTCTTTTCATTCTTTTTTCTTTATTCTGCTCCATGGCAGTGATTTCCACCATTCTGTCTTCCAGCTCATTTATCCATTCTTCTGCCTCAGTTATTCTGCTATTGATTCCTTCTAGTGTATTTTTCGTTTCAGTTATTGTATTGTACATCTCTGTTTGGTCTTTAGTTCTTCGATTGTCTTTTTTAAACATTTCTTGTATCTTCTCAGTCTGTGCCTCCATTCTTTTCCTGAGATCTTGGAACATCTTCAATATCATTACTCTGAATTCTTTTTCCGGTAGATGGCCTATCTCCACTTCACTTAGTTGTTCTTCTGGTGTTTTATCTTGTTCTTTCATCTGGGACGTATTCCTTTGCCGTCTCATTTTGTCTAACTTTCTGTGATTGCGGTTTCCATTCCACAAGCTGCAGGATTGTAGTTCTTCTTGCTTCTGCTGTCTGCCCTCTGGTGGATGAGGCTGTCTAAGAGGCTTATGCAGGCTTCCTGCCCACTGGTGGGTAGAGCTGGTTCTTGTCCCTCTGGGCAGGGCCATGCTCAGGAAGACTTTAAGCAGCCTGTCTGCTGATGGGTGGGACTGTATTCCCGCCCTGTTCGTTGTTTGGCCTGAGGCGTCCCAGCACTGGAGCCTACAGACTGTTGGGTGGGGCTAGGTCATTGGGAGGAAATGGCAGCCTCCCTCCAGGAGTGCTCATGCTAATGATTACTCCCCACAACTACTGCTGCCAGTGTCTTTGTACCTGCAGTGAGCCACATCTCCTCCCCTGCCTCTCCAGGAGACCCTCCAATACTAGCAGGTAGGTCTGGCCCAGTCTCTTATGAGGTCACTGCTTTTTTTCCCTGGGTCCTGGTGCACATGAGACCTTGTCTGTGCCCTCCAAGAGTGGAGCTTCTGTTTCCCCAGTCCTGTGGAATTCCTGCGATCAAACCCCGCTGGCCTTCAAAACCAGATTCTCTGGGGGCTCCTCCTCCTCTTACCAGGCCCCCACGCTGGGAAGGCTGACATGGGGCTCTGGACTTTCAGTCCTGTGGGAGAACTTTTCAGGTATAATTACTTTCTAGTTTGTGGGTCACCCACCCAGTGGGTATGGGATTTGATTTTATTGCAGTTGTGCCCCTCCTACCATCTTGTTGTGGCTTCCTCTTTGTCTTTGGATGTAGGGTATCTCTTTAGGTAGGTTCTAGTGTTTTATTGTCTATGGTTGTTCAGCAGTTAGTTGTGATTTTGGTGTTTTTGTATGAAGGAGTGAGCTCATGTCCTTCTACTCCCCCATCTTGCAACTGTCATCCTGCACCCATTTTTTATTCTAAAAATTTTATAGTTTTACAGACTACATTTTGATCTTTGATCCATTTTGTGTTAAATTTTATATATGGTATGAGGTAGAGGTTTAACTTCATTATTTTGCCTGTGGATATCCAGTTATCCCAGGACGATTTGTTGGAAGACTGTTCTTTCTATTGAATGATCTTGGCTCCCTTGTCAAAATCTAGTTAACCATAGATGCATGAGCTTATTTCTGGACTCTCAATTCCATTGCATTGGTATATATGACCGTACATATGCCAGTACCACATGGTCTTGATTGCTGTAGCTTTGTAATAAGTTTTAAAACTGAGATGTGTGAGTCCTCCAACTTTATTTTTTTTTGAGATTGTTCTGGCTATTCTGGATCCTCGCATTTCTATATGAATTTCAGGATCAGATTTCCCATTTCTGCAAAAAAAAGAGGAGCTGGAATTTTGATAGGGTTTGTATTGATCCTGTAGATCAATTTGGAGAGTATTGTGATCTTAACAATAGAGTATATATTTTCTCTATATAAGATTGTGCCATTTGCAAATGGAGATAGTTTTATTTTTTCCTTTCCAATTTGTTGCCATTTGTTTCTTTTTCTTGTGTAATTGCTTTGGCTAGAACCTCCAGCCATGAGAGGTTGAATAGAAGTGATGAGAGCAGACATCCTTCTTTTGTTCCTGAGTTTAGAGGGTTAGCTTTCAGTTTGGCACCATTAAGTATGATGTTAGCTGTGTGCTTTTCCTAAATGCCCATGATCAGGATGAGGAAATTCCCTTCTATTCCTAGTTTGTTGGGAATTTTTATCATGAAAATACGTTGAACTTGTTCAGTTGCTTTTTCTATATCTGTTGGAATAATCTTGTGGATTTTGTCCTTTATTCTATTACTAAGGTGTATTACATTGATTGATTTCAAATGTTGAACCAAGTTTTCCTTTGGGGGATAAATTTCACTTGCTCATGGTGTATAAACCTTTTCATATGTTGTTTGATTTGGCTTGCTATTATTTTGCTGAGGATTTAAAAATCTATATTAATAAGGGTTATCCCATAGTTTTTTTGGGTTTTTTTCTTGTGACGTCTTTGGTTTTGGTATCAGGGTATTCAATAATATTGGCCTCTTAAAATGATTTGATAGTGTTCCCTCTCCTTCTATTTTGAGAAGACTTTGTGAGGGATTGGTGTTAATTCTTTCAGTGTTTCGTAGAATTCAACAGTGAAACCGTCTGGTTCTAGGTTTTTCTTTGTGGGGAGTGTTTTGTTTTTAATTATTATTATTATTGATCCAGTCTCTTTATTTGTTATAGTTCAATTCATATTTCTACGTGTTTTTTTTTTTTGAGTTTCAGTCATTTGGGTCTTTCTAGGAATTCGTCCATTTCATCTAGGCTATGTAATTTATTGGCATGCAGTTGTTCATAGTAGCCCCTTTTTTATTTCTGGAAGTTCAATATAATGTCTCTTCTTTCATTTCTAATTTTAGCAATTTGTGTATTCTTTATTTTTTTTTCTTGGTTAATACCACAGTGGTTTGTCAGTTTTGTTGATCTTGTCAAAGAACTAACTTCTGGTTTTACTGATTTTCTCTATTGTTTTTCTAGCCTGTTTTATTTCTGCTATAATCCTTATTATTTTCTTCCTTTTGCTTGCTTTGAGTTTGCTTTTCTTTTTCTAGGTTCTTTTTTTTTTTTTTTTTTTTTTTTGCGGTACACGGGCCTCTCGCTGTTGTGGCCTCTCCCGTTGCGGAGCACAGGCTCCAGACGCGTAGGCTCAGCGGCCATGGCTCAAGGGCCCAGCCGCTCCGCGGCATGTGGGACCTTCCCGGACCGGGGCACGAACCCATGTCCCTTGCATCGGCAGGCGGACTCTCAACCACTGCGCCACCAGGGAAGCCCCTTTTTCTAGGTTCTTAAGATGGATGCTTAGGTTATTGATATGAGATATTTCTCTTTTTTTAAATATAAGTTTATACAGCTACAGATTGCCCTCTAAGCACCACCTTAGCTGCATACCATACATTTTGTTTATCATGTTATATGTTCATTTTCATTCATCTCAAAATATTCTTTAATTTCCTTTGTAATTTCCTCTTTGACCCATTGGTTATTTAGAAATATGTTGTTGAATTTCCCCATATATGTGAATTTTCCAAATTTCCTTCTTTTATTCATTTAATTTTATTTCATTGTTGCTGGAGAACATACTTTATATAATTTCAGTCCTTTCAAATTTATTGAGAGTTGTTTTATGGTTTAACATGTGGTATATCCTAGAGCATGCTTCATGTGCACTTGAGAAAAATGTGTATTCTATTATTGTTTGGAGGAGTGTTCTAAAGATGTCTGTTAGGTCCAGTTGCTTTATAGTGTTGTTCAAGTCATCAGTTGTTTCTTCATTGATCATCTAACTGTTCCACCTATTATTGAAAGAGGGATATTAAGTCTTTGACTGTTAGTGTTGAATTGTTATTTCTCCCTTCAATTCTGTCAGTTATTGCTGTATTGTTTTTGCTTCATTGGGGTTGTGTTGTTAGATGCAAATGCATTTATAAATGTTATCTTCTTAATGGGTTGATCCTTTTTTCAGTATATAATGTCCTTCTTTATCTCACAGATTTTTGTCTTAATATCTACTTTGTCTCATGTTAGTGTAGCCACTCCAGCTCTTTTCAGATTACTGTTTACATCATATATCTTTTTCCATCCTTTTATTTTCAACCCATTTGTGTCTTTGGATCTAAAGTGTGTCTCTTATAAACAGCATACAGTTGGGTCTTTAAAAAAATTTATTCTGCCTGTCTCTGCTTCTTAGTTGGAGTGTTTAATCCATTAATATTTAACATAATTACCCATAAGGTAGGATTTACATCTGCTACTTTACTATTTTTTTGTATGTTTTATGTGATATTTGTTCCTCTGTTTCTCCAGTACTGCCTTCCTTTGTGTTAAGTAGATATTTCTGGTGCACTATTTTAATTCCCTTAACCTTTCTTTTATTATATATTTTTGATTTATACATAACAGAGTTACAAACAAAAACTACATATTTATATGTCTTCTACATGTACCTATGTTGCTACATTTTCTGGTACCCTTTATTTCTTTATGTGGATTCCAGTTATTATCTAATCCCCTTTTATTTCAGCCTGAAGAGCTCCCTTTAGCATTTCTTACAGGGCATTTTTTTTTTAGCCTCACAGTCTAGACCCCACCAAAGGGTGGACACTGGTAAATTATCCCACACAATTTAAGTTGGGATTAAAGAGAATTGACATCTTAGCAATATTGTATCTTCCTAATACAGGGACACAGTAAGTCTCACCATTTTATTTAGGCTTTTGATTTATCTTGTCAGCATACTGTAATTTTCAGCATGTCAAATATTGGACATATTTTTTTCTTAGATTTGTACCTAAGAATTTCATGGATTTTGGTACTGTTATAAATGGAACTTTTAAGAAATATCAGTTTCCAATTGTTTGTTGCTAATATATAGAAATACAATTGATTTGACCTTGTATCCTTCAACCTTACTAAACTCACTTATTCTAGGATTTCTTTTGTAGATTCTTTGGGATTTCCTATGTAGACTATCATGTCTGTTGTAAGTAGAGACAGTTTTATTTCTCCCTTTCCAATTTCTATGCTTTTTATTACTTTTTCTTACCTTGTTGCACCAGCTAAGGCCTCCCGTATGATACTGAATAGGAATGGCAAAAGCAGATATCCTTGCCTTTTTCCCAGTCTTAGGGGAAAACATTCAGTCTTCCACCAATACTGATACTAGTTGTAGGTTTTTACAGACATAATTTATCACATAGAGATGGTTCCCTTTCATTTCTAGGTTACTGGGTTTTTATCATAAATTAATTTGAATTTTGTGAAATGCTTTTTCTGTGTGTGTCTACTGAGATGGTCATATGGTTTTTCTCGTATAGCCTATTGATGTGGTGAATTATAGTAATTAATTTTGAATGTTGAACAAGCCTTGTATTACTGGAATAAACTACACTTAGTCCTGATTTGTTATCCTTTTATATATTGCTGGATTCATTTTGCTAATATTTTTTGGAGTATTTTTGCATCTATATTTATATGCTTGAGTTAATATATAAATAAGTACCAAGTACCAGAAGGACTTTCACTTCTAGTAAATGTACACTATGCAATTTGTAATAACTCTCCGGCTAAAGACAACTAAAAAGCAGTGAAACATATTCATAAGATGCCATTTATTTTACAGTTAAAAATGTCATTTTAAAAACAATATAATATTTTTGGATCTGGCATAGAATTCTTTTCTCTTTTTTCGTCTAAAGGTAGACATAAATGCATTAACCTGCAACCTGCAGACTCTAGAGGAAAAGAATAAGCAACTGGCAGATCAAATTGCTTCCCTAGAACTTGAGCAAGCAACTTCTGATTACCATTGGGGGTATTAAAAGTCAGTCTAAAGTAGCAATTAATGACTATGAGTTTTAAAAAACAATCAGAAATCAGGAGATGGGTTTCCTTCTTCTTTTTTTTTTTTTTTTTGATAATTATCACAAGTCTGAATAATGCAGGCTAAATATGTCAGAGAGCCCTATGGTATTCAGACAATAGAGGATTTAGGAAAACAAGAGTTTAAGACAGCCTTTAAATGTCTGCCTACACAGAGTATCTATAATGCTGAAAAGCACCAATATTTCTAACGTTTTAAAATATTTTCTTTTCCATAAATTGTGAGGAACTAACTTGTATTTTTTTCTCTTTCTGACAGTTCCATCCATTAGGAAATCAATAGTAAGTTGGATTCCTAAAAGCTATTTGACAAGGTCAATCCATTACAAATAAATGGTAGGAGTCTTAAAACATCTCCAGGTGAAGGAGATTTAAAGAGATGATTGTTATGTTAAACAGCTAATAAGTTTCCCATGTACTTCTGAATACTTGAGAAAGAATTAGCCATTGCTTCTATAACATGCAAATCATCTTTCAAAATTCCAAAGAAGGTGCTGATGTGAAGTCCGCCTTAATCGGAACTAAATTCTTTCAAACTCTGTCATAAGCTGCTCATTACTTCAACTATAAAAAATTACAGAGACTAAATCGAAATCCTGGGACTTCCCTGTTGGTGCAGTGGTTAAGAATCTGCCTGCCAATGCAGGAGACACAGGTTCAAGCCCTGGTCCAGGAAGATCCCACATGCCACAGAGCAACTAAGCCCGTGCGCCACAACTACTGAGCCTGTGTTCTAGAGCCCGCGAGCCACAACTGCTGAGCCCTCGTGCCACAACTACTGAAGCCCACGTGCCTAGAGCCTGTGCTCTGCAACAAAGAGAAGCCACCGCAATGAGAAGCTCATGCACCCCAATGAAGAGTAGCCCCCGCTCACTGCAACTAGAGAAAGCCCGTGTGTAGCAACGAAGACCCCATACAGCCAAAAATAAATAAATAAAAATTAAAAATATATGTATAAATACTCTTACATTTTCGTGGCTTTAGAGCCAGACTATCTATGTTTCAATTTTGTCTATGACCTTGCGTGTGATCCTTAACCTCTCGGAGCCTGAGTTTCTTAATCTGTCAAAATGGGGATAATCATACTATTATTAGGAGGTTGTTGAGGTTAAGTAAGTTAATACATGTAAAGCACATAGAGCATTGCTAACATTTATTGAATTCCTAGTATCTCAACTGTCTGTCTCAGAAGAAAGCTTATAAGTTCCTATCAGAGCAGCAAGGTGCATTAGCTCTAATTCCTGGTACTGTCTCAAACCATGCCTCCCTCCCCCAAGATTAAAGATTCATCCATGTCCTTTCCTGTTGGCCAGGCCTCAGCTGGGCTTATCCACTCACCTGGTTTGGGTCTCTCTGGAAGACCATATCTCAGTCTGCATGATTCTTTCATGTCTCTACTGCCAGTGAGCAGGACTGTGGCCTTATCCTATTAGTGACTTTGACGGGTCTTGCAAGTGATTTGCTCAATGTTGATTCTTGCCTGTCCACAGCACCTCTTGATTAAGGTCTCCCAGTGATATCCCATACCTCAATTCCAGCTTATATGTCTATGCATAGAACCTTCTCTGACCAAGCCTGCCTGGAAGTGCTTCACTTGGCTGTATGAGTCTTGAGAGGTAAGAACTTTTTTTTTTCTTTTTTCAATCCGAGCAATGTTATTAAACCTATTGCCATTCAATGCCGGCAGTATATTTTTGTTCTTTGAGAATTAACACTTGAAATTCTCAATAAAAACTACCCTCCAGTATAACCTCTTACTGATTTTTAGAGATATACATATGAGTGTGTTGTGTATGCCACACCACAGATTTAAATTCAGACCTGGTTACAATACTTGGCTCCATTTACTGTGTGACCTGGGCAAGTTCTTAACCTCTATGGCCTTCAGCGCCAAGGGGATCTCCCCTAACTGTGGGGTTCTACTGTGCATACCCATATCAAAATAGTTACTACATTTCTAACTACTAAGTTAGAAATTGACCTGCTTATGTATCTGCCTTCACTCTCTTCTAATGCAAGAAGAGTAGTTACTCATCTGTATACTCTCTTGCCTACCACAGCGCCTAATACATAATAAGTGTTTAAGAAATGTTGATTCGGTAGAGGGTCATGTCTGTCTTACCAGGCTGTGAGGATTAAATGTCATACTGTGAGTAAAGTGCCCCTCACAGGGCCAGCATATACAGTATACTTGTATAAATATCATTTCTTCTTTTTCTCACACTTCCTAATTTTAGGTTTATGTTTGCCATTTCAGACTTTAATGACTGTGTAATTTTTAAAATTTTTTATTGAAATATAGTTGATTTACAATGTTGTGTTAATGTTTGCTGTACAGCAAAGTGATTCGGTTATACTTTTATATTTTTAAATATTCTTTTCCATTGTGGTGTATCACAGGATATTGAATATAGTTCCCTGTGCTATACAGTAGGACCTTGTTGTTTATATATTCTATATATAATAGTTTGCATCTGCTAACCCCAAACTCCCACTCCCTCCCTCCCCCATTCTCCTCTCCCCCTTGGCAACCACAAGTCTGTTTGCTATGAATGATGGTGTAATTTAGGTCCGTTACCACAGGCAGTCATGCAGGGAAATGCAATGAGAAAAGATCCAAATGTGAAAAAGTTATTATTCCTGGATTCAAGTTAAATGACTATTTGCCCCACTTCTCATTTGTATTTTAAACACACATTTTCAAATGGTAGCATCAGACAGAAGTAGAATTAGTTGCATACACAACTAGGATTATAATGACTTGAAATTAAACAATGTATTAAATGTAGTATTTCTCAAAACTAGGGTGGCATTCAGTCAGTGTATACTTGTGAGGGTGACAGAGTTGGTTCCATTTGCGGGGGCCTATGTCATACTGGTTGTTAAATAAACATTTTGAATAAAATTCCTACTTAACAATCTACTTATAAAACAGCTTTACCAAGATGCTACTATCTCTTGGTTTTATGTATCCTTCTAACAGCTTCTGCTAACTTTTAGAGCTTACCCAGATGTTTAAAATTATTTTAGAAATCACTTTGTGGCTTACTGTTGATCCTTATCAACCTACCTTTCATATCTTAAGATAATTCTTTCTGTGTTAGCTTCCTGCTTTTCCAAGGAGTGATGTTTTTGTGCTTGAGTTAAAATGTATATTCTAACCATTAGCATTTTTCTTTGTATGCTGTTTCTCAGGTGATACTCCAGTTTCTGTTTTGCTCTGTATATTAATAATCTTTATAGTATATTGCCAAGATTATTTAAGCAAAGGTTACATTGAATTCTGCATTCCACAACTCAGAATCTGAGATATTCACTCATTTAAGTGGTCTCCCTCTAATTTCTGGTGTTCCATCAATTTTCTTAAGTACAGGGCCTATTTAAATAATCTGAAAACAGTAATTTAAGTTACTGCCTTACCATCTACTTTCCTTTAGCAACTGGAACAATTTATTTTTGTTTGTCATAAATTTAAATAAAGTGACTTTGTGTCAAACAGTATCACATTTTGATTTTTCTTAGTTTTCACTTACCAGTGCATTAGTGTTTTCTTTGGTGGCAAAAAGGGGAAATTATTTTAAAAGTGTATTTGAAAGAGTAATAGAATTCTTTATGCCTTTGCCTAAAAGAGGGAATTTTATTGAGGAAAAAAGTGCCATTATTTGAAAAAATTTTGGACACATTTTATGAGAGACCCAAGTTATTTAAAAAAATAAAAAGCCTTCCACATTCCAAGAAGGCAAGCAAAGTTATTTTTGAGTGTTTTTATTTGTAATAGCTAGCATATTTTTGGTTAAATCTGGCTCTTGACTTTTTGTAAGCTATACCTACATTTTGCAACACATTGGGCACTTTGATTTATAGGACTTGGAACTGAATTTTAAGTTTTAAATAATTCAGCTTTTATGGTTATGGTGTAGCTTTGTTTTTGTAGCATTATTGGCCATCCTTGTGATATATTTTCCGCTGAAGGCTTGATCAAAACATAATCCCAAATGTTGCATTCATGGGATGATTTTACATCATAGTTTCCAAAATGAAAAATATTGTGGTAAAGGAGGACTGTATGTCTTCCACAGACAGAAAATTAATTGATGACTAATGTTATGATAATATATTATTACTAGCCTCCTATTTATTGATAGCAGTCTACATTTTCCTTAGGTTATTTTGAAACCAATACTTTATTGGTCTGAATGCTTTAAAAAAATATTTTCCTTTGCTTTAGTGGGAGCAACACACAACGATTAAAAGTGAATGGACCTAGCGTCTGTCATACAGAGTGAAGTAAGTCAGGAAGAGAAAGACAAATACCATATGTTAACACATATATATGGAATCAAAAAAAAAAAAATGGTACTGAGGAACCTAGTTGCAAGACAGGAATAAAGATGTAGACATAGAGGGACTTCCCTGGTGGCTCAGTGGTTGAGAATCTGCCTGCCAATGCGGGGGACACAGGTTCGAGCTCTGGTCTGGGAAGGTCCCACATGCCGCGGAGCATCTGGGCCCTGTTCTGGAGCCTGCAAGCCACAACTACTGAGGCCGTGTGCCACAGCTGCTGAGGCCTGCGTGCCTGGAGCCTGTGCTCTGCAACGGGAGAGGCCACCACAATGAGAGGCCCGCGCAGCGCAAGGAAGAGTGGCCCCCACTCAGCGCAACTAGAGAAAGCCCACGCGCAGCAGTGAAGAGCCAACACAGCCAAAATAAATAAATTAGTTCCTTTAAAGAAAAATGCAGACATAGAGAATGGACTTGAGGACACAGGGTGGGAGGGGGAAGCTGGGGCAAAGTGAGAGTAGCATCGACATATATACACTACCAAAATAGCTAGTGGGAAAACGGCAGCATAGCACAGGGAGATCAGCTCGGTGGTTTGCGATGACCTAGAGGGGTGGAATAGGGAGGGTGGGAGGGAGGCTCAAGAGAGAGGGGATATGGGGACATATGTATGCATATGGCTGATTCAGTTTGTTGTACTAACACAGAAACTAACACAGTATTGTGAAGCAATTATACTCCAATAAAGATCTATTTAAAAAACTTTTTTTGAAAAAGTGAAACTTTAAAAAACCGGAAGTATGAATATGTATAAGTAGGTATGAAATAAATATTGATCTGATAGGACAAATGCCTAGATAGCCATAATAGTTAATTACCCACTGATCTAATATTGGGTATAAATTTTAAAATGAATGTGCATAATTTTACAGTGGGACTAATCACTACTTATAATTTTTCCATAGGTTTTTATCAAGTCTAGAATGTCTAAAATGGCTTAATTCTTCTAGCCAAGACAACTACCAAGGAGAAAACAATGCTCCAGATTAATGTGACCTCTTAACAGAATATATGCTATCATGAAAATATTTTGAACAGGAAGAAATGAGTTACATGTTATACAGTAATCTAGTTTGGAATGTGTTTTTACTTTTATTTGGAAAATATTCACAATATTTAAAATGAAGTAAAGTGCACTACAAAGAGATGAGTAAAGAATAGCTGTAACAATGTTGGAGATAGTGAGGAGTGTCTCTTGTGTAAATTAATATCCCAATATACATGGTTTCATCTTTACAGACTAGCCCAAAGTTGAATATAAAACAAAAATCTAAATTCTTTGGCTTTAAATGCTGAAAAGGCCCTTTTGTTCTGTTATTCACAAATTAAGCAAATGTAAAGCAGAAATAGTGATTATGTCAACTTAGGATATTTACCAACATTATTAAGACTTTGAACTTAAAATTTACTGGAAATGACCCGTAGTGCAGCTGGTTGGCCTATGTGATTAAGAATTCGTGTTCTTAGTCACATCTGCTTGTGTGTGTATTATTCCTACAATGGACTTATGAAGATGATTTTGACATATGGCAAATATCAGTATTTCCTGTTATTAAGATGTAACACTGAAATTGATTATGGAAAGTGAAAACTTCTATATTCAGTCACTAATAGTGTTCCTGAAGTACCAGTAAGGTTCAAAATTTAATCAAGAGAAAACTATTTTATAGTTACTTCCTCTGACAAAGTCTGAGGGAAAAAAATAACTCATTATTAAAGGCTGTTTGAATGATTAAATACGTA
Organism: Aethalodelphis obliquidens; assembly: GCF_003676395.1. Taxonomy (NCBI): domain Eukaryota; kingdom Metazoa; phylum Chordata; class Mammalia; order Artiodactyla; family Delphinidae; genus Aethalodelphis; species Aethalodelphis obliquidens. Next base: position 38,188,786 of record NW_020837946.1, on the reverse strand, counting down.
ATTTCATGAAATATAGAGACTTCAGTAATGTTTGTCCTAGATAACATTGTGTTGAGTACTTGATCAAACAATGTTGGAGTTTCCGACAAACATTTCTTTTGTTTTTTTCTTTTTTTACTGCCTTTTACTATGGTAACTGAGGTGTCTGCTATTGACCAAATGGTTGTGATCATTTGTAGCTCCCATTGTCTTAAATAAGTACAATCATCCTTCAGTAACTATGGGGGATTGGTTCCAGGACCCTCCAGATACCAAAATCTGTGGATGCTCAAGTCCCTTATATAAAATGGTGTGATATTTGCATATAATCTATGCACATCCTTCCATACACTTTAAATCATCTCTAGATTACTTATAATACCTAACACAATGTAATGCTATTTAAATAGTTGTCAGTTGCCCATGTGTGGCAAATTCAAGTTTTGCTTTTTGGAACTTACTGGAAATTTATTTTTCCTGAATATTTTTGATCCACAGTTGGTTTAACCAGTGGATGTGGAACCTGTGGATACAGAGGGCCGACCGCATATAATCCACAAATTGCATATCTGCAACCACTGATAAAACCACCCCACATCTGGGTTAGGTTGCAACTACAAGGGAATACTTGACATAGCAAAAAGAGAATTAGGAAACAAAGAACAACTGTGAGTCCTAAGGCACTCATATTTTCATTAGCAGTCTCTCTACATGTTTCATATTACACTATGATCAGCTGTCTAAAGACAGACTAAGAGGTAGCAAGAGCGAATAAATATGAATCCTGGATTCATTACTTTAGAAATAGTAAGGGTATAAATACTTGTTTAAGAAAGAAAATGATTATTCATTCTATGCCTAGAGGTACTGATACCTGTGTTTGCTTTATCAGCTTGCCCAACAGCAGGTGGAAAATGTCTTGGGAAAAATTACTGAGAGTAAAAATAAACTGGCCTATGAAAAGGGAAGACTACAGGTATGAGATTTCATTTTTTGATTTTTGTTTTCTAATTTTTTAATGCCAGTTGTCAAGCTAAATTTTGCTGGATTTTGAGAGGACTTAGCTCTGTCATTTACTAATGCTATAACTTTGGACAAGTTTTTAAGCCTCCCTAAGTTTGGTCCCTCATTCAAATCCAGGTGACTTCTATCTACACACCTATAATATAATACAGAAACCTAAAATTGTGAAGCCAAGGCTCATTCTGTGACAGTATAAAACTTTATTATAATTATTTTATGCATGGTCATTTGCTGCCAATGTAGAAAGCCTATGTTCTCTCTTTATTGAAGTATAGATGATTTACAGTATTACATTAGTTTCAGGTGTACAACAGAGTGTCTCAATACTTTATAGATCATATTCCATTTAAAGTTATTATAAAATATTGGCTATATTCCCTGTACTGAACAATCAGTCCTTGTAGCTTATTTATTTTATACATAGTAGTTTGTACCTCTTAATCCCCTACCCCTGTTTTGCCCCTCCCACCTTCCTTCCCCCCACTGATAACCAGTAGTTTATTCTCTATTTCTGTGGGTCTGTCTCTGTTTTGTTATTTTCATTGCTTTGTTTTATTCTTTAGATTCCACATATAAGTGTTAACATATAATATTTGTCTTTCTTTGTCTGACTTATTTCACTAAGTACAATACCTTTCAGGTCCATCCATGTTGTTGCAAATGGCAAGATTTCATTCCTTTTTATGGCTGAATAATATTCTCTCTCTCTCTCTCTCTCTCTCTCTCTCTCTCTATATATATATATATATATATATATATATATATCTGTGTGTGTGTATATATATACATGCACATATGTGTATATATATAGAGAGAGAGAATATATATATATATATTCTCACATCTTCTTTATCCAGTCATCTGTTGATAGACTCTTAGGTTGATTCCATATCTTGGCTATTGTAAATAATGCTGCTATGAACGTTGGTTTTTTTTCCCCCCCTAAAATAATGGGTTTATTGAGATATAATTCACGTTTAAAGTGTACAATTTAGTGGTTTATAGTACATTCACAAAGTTGTGGAATCAGTACCACTGTCTAATGCCAGAACATTTTCATCGTGACAAAAAGAAACCCTGTACCCACTAGCAGTCATTCCCCATTCTCGCCTTCCCCTAGCGTTTGCCAACCACTAATTTACTCTCTGTCTGGGTAGATTTTCCTATTCAGGACGATGTTTAACTTTTTGAAGTGTAAAAAAGAATTCTTTTTTTTTTTTTTTACCACCCCCCCCCAGCTGCTTTCCCCCCTTGGTGTCTATATGTTTGTTCTCTACATCTGTGTCTCTATTCCTGCCCTGCAAACTGGTTCATCTGTACCTTTTTTTTTTTTTTTTTTTTGGGG